>NC_056731.1:265783671-265813671 GCF_019279795.1 Protopterus annectens | reverse complement strand
TTATACGTTTGCAGGTAATAGAAGGTTTAATGCCCATCTCAGCATAGAACAATTCTGAAAGTATAATAAGTGCACAAGGCATAATCCCAGGAAGGTAGATGAATATTCCAAAAAGGACAGATGACCAACTGCATAGATTAAATAGGACATGAAGAATGGATGATCAGTGCCATGTGAGAAGAATGAATCACCAAATGTATGTCCCAAAAGGATAACAGACCTGTTGCATATTCCAAGGGCAGAAGATTTCAGTGGTTATGCCACACAGCCTTTAATGTTAAACCCTGTTATGGGAGTGAATTAATGTCATGCATTTAGTGAAACTATAGTACAAAAAGACAATAACATTACCAAATATGTATCCTGAGCACCAGATGAGCACCCTCCCAGAGAACACATTCTGAGTAAAAGCTGATACCAACATCAAACTACTGGTTTCTTTATAAACATCAATGTATGTGTCTCTAAACTACATATGAATGCTTTTATTGCATTAGGTAATTTTCCTCCTGGCAGGATACTTAAAATGCTAATGTAGCATACTAAGCACTGCTATGACTGAATCTAAGTATCTTGTCAGGGCAACTGCTTAATAATCACAGAAAAGCAAGTACTTGACTTCCTGGTTTGAAATGTCAGGACACACAATATGGAGTCCCAAAACAGCAAACAAGGACAGAAAATATCATGCACTCAGGTCACTCCAAAGCAAGTACAAGTACGACTCCGTCATTGTCCATGCTGGTGTGAATGACCTGAGATGTACCTCCCTGGACTACATGAAAAGAGACATAGAGGAGTTCTCTGACCATGTAGCCCAGGCTGGTATGACCCTGACCTTGAGTAGCATCTTGCCCTCACCAAGAATGATGCCACAGTATAAAGACAAAATGATCAGTTTCAACAACTGGCTAAAGTATTGGTGTCATTCAAAGGGGATCCGGTGTCTGTCAGCCTGGCATGACATGCTCGACAAGCCACGTTGCTTCACTAGGGACGGCTTGCACCTGTCACCCTTAGGCTTTTGTATACTGGCCAAGGCTCGTGCCACCCCCATAGTGCCTTTTTTAGGCAAGGCTCAAAGGATAAACCCACCTCCATAGACAACCCAAGGATAAAAATACTAAAGGTAATGCTACTCAATGCTAGAAGTCTAAACCTCAAGATGCAGGCACTCGAGGCTCTCCTCAGTATGGAGAAAATCGATGTCTGTGCAGTAACAGAAACCTGGTTCAAGGCTCCTGAGAGCACCCCAGCATTACCAGGTTATAACTCATACCATGCGTTTCGGCCCCAAAACTCGGACCGAAGCACAAAAGGAGGGGGAGTATCTATATTCATCAAAGATACCTACACCTCCAGGTTAGTGGCACTGCACGAAGCATCAGAAACCATCCATGTGCAACTAACAGCGGGCAAAATTGCCTTTCAGTTTGTAGCCTGCTACAGAACACCCTCCCTATTACAGGAACCCCACTTGGCATTCCTGAGAACACTGGAAAATATGAAGGTCTCTCCATATGTTATTGGGTGACTTCAACTACCCAAACATTGACTGGGAAAACTACTCAAGCCCAAACACCCTCGACCAACGGTTCCTTGAATTTATAAACTCTAACGCAATGGAACAACTGGTCACCACTCTCACAAGAGGGAACAACATATTGGACCTGGTCATCACCAACATGGGGATTCTATGTTCCACACCAGAGGTAAACCCCTCATTGGTAATATCAAACCATAAACAAATTTCCCTGGACATCCATATCCCGTCCCCACCCCCAGCCAAGGAAATCACTGTAAAGAATTTCTCAAAAGCCAACTTTGCACTTCTCAAGACTGAGGTGGAATCCTTCAAAGCCCCTGGGCCAGAGGATAATACAACCCAATCCGCAGAATCCTTTACAAATGCATTCTATGAGCACCTGCAGGAATGCATGGATCATGCTATCCCAAATAAAACCAAGACTCACTCCTCCAAAAACAGGAGACCGGTCTGGTGGACCCCAGCCATAAATAAGCTATACAACAGAAGGAGGAAGCTACTACATGACAGAGCAAAATCCCAAAAAGGGAAGGCATCTCTGATCAGTATTAGCAAGAAATTTTGATCCCTCATAAAATCATCAAAGTCCAGTTTTGAAAGAAAAATTGCCCTAGACACTAAAGATAATCACAAGGCCTTCTTTAGCTATGTCAGGAACATGGGCGGAAACTCCCAGATATGCTCTGAATTGTTACATAATGGTACAAAATATACCGAATCTACAGACATAGCCAACATCCTGGCAGACAGATTCAGTGCAAACTTCTCCCCCCTTCCCCCCCAAAGGAGCAAATGCCTATCCCAACTGAATGTAACCTCCCTGACATCACAGATGCACAGGTGAAAGCTGCCCTCTCCAAAGCAAAAAACACAGCATCTATGGGACTGGAAGGTGTCCCAAGCTGTGTCTTACACGAGCTCCAAGAAGAACTGAACCCTCACATTAAGTCACTGTTCAAACTTAGACTTACTACAGGATATGTACCCAAAGAATGGCGTACAGCTACAGTGGTCCCACTCCACAAAGGTGGTGCCACAACGGACCCCGGAAACTATCGCCCCATAAGCCTGACTAGTCTGGTCTGTAAAGCTATGGAGCGTATTATCATGGAACTCATAAACAAAAACATTGGGAGCCTCCAGACACTGGACCCTACCCAATTCGGCTTTGTTAAGGGCAGATCTTGCCTCTTAAACCTAGTTGATTTCTTTGAAACAGTTACCAAAGCCATAGATGAGGCAAGGTAGTCCACACAGCCTACCTGGACCTCACAAAAGCCTTTGACACAATACCCCACTCGGGCATCATAAATAAGCTTACCAGCTTAAATATCAACCCCTATATTACAAGATGGGTTGCAAACTGGCTCAGAGATAGAACTCACATGGTCAGAATCACAGGTGCCATGTCCGAATCCAAACCAGTTACAAGTGGCGTCCCACAGGGCTCAGTTCTGGGACCTCTCTTGTTCGGTATATACTTCTCTGAGGTTCAGACTAACACGGGGGGATTATGGCTGACAAAGTTTGCAGATGACTGCAAACTGGGGCCCATAATCGAATCTCCAGCTGACACAAGTATCCTCCAAAGGGTCTCACAGAGATGGATGCTTGGTGCCAGAGCCATGGCCTCAAGCTAAATGCTAAAAAGTGCATAGTCATCCCTTTTGGGAAAAACAAGGTGCCCACAAATTACCACATAGGTGGTAATCCATTAAGTACGGAAGAAGTAATTAGAGATTTGGGGACCAACGTAGATAGTAATCTCTCCTTTGATAATCACGTTGCCAAAGTGGTTAGAAAGACCTTCTATATAGCCCACCTTATCACAAAAGGGTTCGCATCTAGATCAAGAGAGGTCATTGTGCCCCTCTACTCGTCACTCATCAGGCCCATAATTGAATACAATGCCCCTTTTGGAATGTACCTTACCCAACACCTGCAGCAACTGGAGAGACCCCAAAAGTACTTCACCAAGAGGATCATGGGCTACAAACAGATGTCCTATGCAGCTCGACTAAAGAAACTCCAGCTCTACTCAGTTGCTTACCGCCTACTCAGAGGCGATCTATGCCTGACATACAAAGCCATGTCAAACCCAGAATTAATGGACATGCTCCACCTCAAAACATCCAAGTCCCTTAGAGCTACACGCTCCAGGGACCTAAACCTTAGCAGAAAAATAAATAGGACATGCTGGAGGGACAGATTCATTTCCCAGAGGCTCCCCTCAGTCTGGAATAGAATCCCAATTTATGTTAGACATAGCCCCTCGCTGACCCTCTTCAAGCAAAATCTGGATGCGTGGATGGGAAATCGCAAATTCGCCCCTGGGATCTCTTCTGTGTCCCTGTTAGACAGAGGCACAGTAAACTAATCTTAAAAGGGTACCTTCTGTGACCTACTTTACAGAGGCACAGTAGGCTAATCTAATAGGGAGGCGGAAGCTAAATACACTCTGGCTAGGCTTATAAATGCCCTAGGGCAGATAGCCCAGTATCTACCTATGAACCTATGAGTAATAGCAGCTGGAGGATGAATTATCTCTGGACAAAACCATTCCAAGAAAATATTAATAAACAAGATGAAACCAATGCATTATCTCAACATAACTTGAGCAATGATCTATCCTATAAGTTTAGATTTTTGGGGTTAGAGTTGATACATAGCAGTCCTAGGCTAGGTAATATGAAGAACCAGATTGAACAAGCTGAAAGGAAATGGATTATTAGGTTAGAGGCAGACAGAGGCCATGGCCTCAATGATAAGATCACCTTAAAACCTTTTTTGGCTGCTAAAACTTTACAACATTGCATTGTTTTAAGAATGAATAGTTTTTGGATGGCATTTTAGTAGTTTCAGTATTAGATCATGTTTTTAATATTATAAGTGTTTGTCTTTTTATATACAATATATATCTTTTTTAAGGGTGACTTAAGATTGTTGTTTGTCACTTTAGGTATTTTAATGATTTCAGTTGATTAATGAATGTGAGTATGTCACTGGCTGTGATGGTGCTTCCTTTGTATTTAAGTAAATTAATTTAGTTGTGTTTTCATAGTCTGAAGAAGTGTTCCTGGGGTGAACGTGAAAGCGCTTACTTTATTCCATTAAACTTTGTACTGCTTCAGCCATGTTGTCACCCAAAGACAGAAAATACATGAGAAGAATGAATACTGGACAACATTGTCTCCTTTAAACTTGTTTTAGTGCAAGTAGCAGGCCCCTCTGAACCCCCCTGATGTGGGGTGGGCAAGTTCTTCATACCCGTCTTTTTCCCAAAATTGTGGTCATCTGAGAAGCACCCTCTCCTCATAGCTCCTACTTCATTTATTAGGTTAACCTTATAAATTCAGTAATCCATAGGTAAAGACCTTATACTTCTGAATTTTTATCTGTCTAAGATTAAATACATCTGAAATTTATACTAAACTAATAGTTTAGTATTTTAGTTCTGCACCTTTTAACCAGCAACTAAAAGAAAACGATCGTACACGTGGATCTATAGAGGCCCAAGCTTTCAGCACCATAATAAATGACAGCAGTCACGAGAAGTGAAACGAAGGTAATAATGCCAAAAGAAGTTGAAAGTATGGAAATCCAAACTTCAAAATCTAAATTATCAGCCGTATCTACTTCACCTGAGAAGGAGGTAAAGAGATTGAGATCATCTAAAACCTTACAGGAGCAGCCAAAGGAACCGATTAAGCAGAAGGCCGACGGAACACTACAAATGGATGAGCTGAAAAGTGCCCTGTTACCTCTGCAATCGGCCATTCAAGAATTATGTGGAAAAATTAACTCTTTTGGGTCCTCAATCAACAAAATTGCTGACCGTTTGGAACTTGTTGAAGGAAGATCCAAAACAAATGAGATAGAAATTGAAGCCTAAAGGAGGAACTAAAAACTAAAGATAAAACGATTTATGACATTCAAGCAAAAATTGTTGATCTAGAGGCTAGAAGTAGGTGGAATAACCTGATAATTAGGGGCTTATCTGAGAAGTACGAATCAAATCACCTACTTGAAACTATTGCACAAATCTTTAACAACTTACTCCATGAGAGAAGCCCTTCAGCTAAATACATCATTGAAAGAGCACACAGAGCTCTACAGAAACAACAAATTACTTCAATCCCAAGACCCATTTATGTCAAAATGCTTAACCATCAAGAGGTGCAAACCATTCTCTCAGCCTATAAAAAGTTAAATCACTTTACATGGAATAAACAAAACATTGTCATCTCCCAGGACCTACCCCTTGAAATAAGAGAGAAATGCCACAAACTTTCTCCCTACTGTGCTGACCTTATCTCACGTAAAATTAAGTTTCAAATGAAGTTCCCATGCTCTTTGTCCTTTACCTACAAAGAAATTAAATTCTCTATGTCCTCACCCAAAGAAGCGGACTCAATTTTTCTCAAGTGCTTTGGTTCCGCTCCGACTATACATTGAAGCTCCCGACTGCTTCTTCTCACTTACCGGAGGCTTTCTGATCCTATCTGATCAACTCTGAAGACTACAGTTAACATTCCAGGTAATAAATGTCCTATCTTTATTGGTATTCCACTCCAGATGTTCTCCTGTTCTACTAGGAACGTTTCTTCTAGATCCAGTTGTCCTGCGGATCCGTGAAAACGACAGTCTGATCAGGAATTTACTGATACACCTCCTAAGCCGGAAGTATACTAGCGAATATCCCCTGAAGTCCTACAGCGCAATGTTCAACTTAAAAAGCGCTACTGTCGCTAATTGTTGAGTCCGACTGCATTTGAGCTATCCGATGGATCAAGAAACAAGTTATAAATAAGACTTTACTGCTGGGAAGGGTGAGAGGTAATATTTTTCTTTTATACATCAGCGCAGCTATTGTGTTGCTGTAGAGCCGAAACAGTTTATCTTAAGTCACCCTTCCCATATATGTTTTTTTTTTTTTTTTTTTTTTGGGTTTGGAGCCTCGATCTGCTCTGCTTGTTCTGATCTGGTGTCAGTTTTGTCATATGATGCTTAATACTAACCAGTTTGTCACTAGCCTTAAAGGTAACTCTTTATAACCCTTGGCTACAAGAGGAATACAGCTCTTGCTGACAGGAGATATGCTTTGTTAAGTTATGTAGAATTATTACTTCCTATGTAATTGTTTCATCCCATTATTCATTATATCTGGTGACACCTAATTTATATTCTATTATAAATATACTAGTTGTTGTGCAAGGAAAACTTCTATTATTAAACTAATGAATCCAACCTGAAACTTTGCTATATACCAATTGAGCCCTGTTTACCAAATATGTGTGGCTAATTTTAGAATCTATTAGATTACTTTAATCAGAAATTGACCAATTTAATATATTCGGTCAAATCTTATATAGTTGACCAACTCCTATATATTATTATACATTTTTTGGAAGCTATTTGGATATGATAAGTAGGGTTTCTGATGGCTTCTTTGGGAATTAGACTGGTGATGTACATTGCTTGTAAATATTGTTGATATTTTGATTTTCTTTTACATTTCAAATGTATGATAAGTTCATGCTCATTTAGTGTGTATAGTTTTATTTCTCTCTCAACTGTAGGGGTTATGTGGTTAGGCACGGGGATAAAATTGAGTGAGTTTTGTGCCATATTTTTTATAATTGCCACACACTGCAATTCCACTGGAGCTTACATTCTATTATCTACCTTACACTTCAGATATTCATATGTTGTTAACCTGACCCCATTCAGTCATGGATAAGGTTTGGAACATTACTTCCTGGAATGTCAGGGGGCTTCAGGAGAAAAACAAGAAAAATTTGTTAATGCGTCTACTATGCAAGTCTCAGTCAGACCTTTGTTTTATCCAAGAAACGCACATGAAAAATGAAGAGTGGATCAAAGAAAAAAAAAGAAAATGGGTTAAGGACATTATCTCATAGGGCTTTAGTAATAATTCCAAGGGGGTTGCGATCATTATTAAAAATTCCTTTAAACCTACGATTGTTGATAAAGGGGCTGACCAAGAAGGTAGATGGTGTTATATTACACGTTTATCCCATAATTTAAATAAACCTGTTCTATTTCTAAACCTCTATGGTCCATGCTCAGGACAACAAGAATTCATCATGAAAGTCTATAATTTCTTACTTAAATTTCCAAATCACATGTTTATCTTGGGCGGAGATTGGAATATGGTTATTGACCCTAACATTGACCGCTCAAGTAAGGCTAAAGTTCTAAATACTCAGGATTCCCCAGCTTTGAGAGAGTTAATATTTGATTTTAATTTGATGGACCCAGTATCGTTTGATTGCGATTCTGGGAATAATAACTTTTTCACTTATTTTTCCAAATGCCACCACTCCTGGTCTTGTATAGACTTTTTTCTAATATCTAATATTTTAGCTAAAAGGCAAATTAAATTTTTAACTGAACCTAGATTCCTTTCAGATCATTCAAGGTTAGTCTTAGAGATAGGTTCTACACTAAACCCATCCCCAGCATATAAAGACTATAACTGGTCACTTAACAGCAACTTACTAAAAGATCAGTTAGTAATTGAAGAAATTACTTTTACTTTAAAAGAACTCTTTTCTGCCTCTCACGACAGTGATATCCCTTTCAATATTAGATGGGCGACATGTAAAGCTGTGATTAGGGGAATTTTTATCAGGAAAGCTAGCTTTCTTAAAAACCTGAATAAAGAACAGGAAAATAGTTTAGTGATGGAGATTAAGACCCTGGACGATAAGCTCTTAGCTAACTACTCTTTAGACACAGAAAAAGAGTTGCGAATTAAACAAAAATAACTTTTTGATCGCCATCAATCTAACTGTTCCCTCCAAGAATTAAGATATATTTCTAGATACTCTGAATCCATACAAACTCCTTCCAAAGCTCTAGCCAGACTGATAAAGAATATGCCTAAATCCCCTAGAATCACATTAATTCATTATCAAAACACACCTTATAAATCAGATACACAAATTATTCAACTATTTCACCAAATATATTCAGATATTTATGCTAGCAATAACTTGCTTCCTTCCTTTGTTGAGATGGAAAAATTTCTGAGTAGCCTTACTTTCCCAAAACTAACTGAGTCCCAGAAAAATATCCTCTCAGCCCCGCTAGCTATTTCAGAGATTCTTGAAGCCATTGATAATCTTAAAATAGGGAAAGCTCCAGGCCCAGATGGCTACCCTTCCGATTTATATAAAACATTTAAAACTACCCTAGCTCCCATCCTGCTTAAACTTTATGAATATTTCTCAAACAACGGTATTACAGACCTATATATTAATCACTCTAAAACTATACTAATTCCTAAAAATACTCTAGATGGCTCCAACCTAAATAACTATAGACCAATCTCTCTTATGAATGTGGACATAAAAATTATTTCGGCCATTCTAGCAAACAGACTTAAAAAAAACTATACATACCTTAATTTCTCCAGAACAAGTGGGTTTTATGTCTAATAGGCATACCTGGGACAATACCTTAACATTAGAAACTATGATAAATCTCACCAAAATATATGCTATGGTTTTAGATGCTTGTAAGGCCTTTGATCGGGTAAATTGGAACTTTTTGTTTTTGGTATTGTCCCTCTTTGACATCCCCCCCCTAACTTTATCAACATTATCAAAACATTATATAATAGCTCTTATACGTGTTTGTATATAAACAGGCAATATTCTCAACCGATAAAGATTGTAAACGGCACCAGGCAGGGGTAACCTCTATCACTGCTGCTCTTTAACTTATATTTAGAACCCTTTTTCCTGTATATCTCACAGAAAACTTATCACGCAATTCCTAAAATTCTCAATACTAACATTAGCCTGACCGCCTTTGCTGATGATCTGAATCTTTACTTTGAACATCCTCTATCTGACACTAAAAAGATAGTTGAGTCCTTGAATACCTTTGCCTCTATCTCGGACTATCAAGTCAACCAAAATAAATCCTTTATTTTCCCGATCAATCCTATGGCACATAAACAATATCTCTTTCCAGATTCTTCCTTTTGTATGGATTACTCCCTTAAATATCTCAGAGTTTCTTATGACCACTCTTCCTCTTCTATTCTACATTCTAATTTATTAAAAACCTGGCTCTCTATCTCCCAGGATATTTCAAGATGGCAACAGTTAAAACTCCCTATGTTAACTAAAACCTCTATCATTAAAATGAATATTCTTCCAAAGTTCCTTTATCATCTCTATAATCTCTTTCTTCTATTTCAAATCTCTTCTTTAACAGAGTACACAAAGCCTTTGCAAAATTCATATGGCACCCTAAGACTATAAGAATCTCATATCAAAGACTTATCTTGCCAAAATCTAAGGGTGGTCTAGCAATGCCCAATCTCCTTCTATACTACAGAATCATTCACGCAAACAGGATAATCACAATTGCTAATCATCAATCAAACTCCCCTACTTGGACTCCTCTGTGGGTCAAAATGTGGTATAATCATGCCCTAAATAATAATCTTAACCCAAAAGCTCTACCTTTTTTTAAGTAAATTAAACCTTAAGAAACTATAACTACACTATTCCCTGAAGGTGATAATTAAAACTTTTCAGGAGTTATTCCAATCCCTTAATTTAGGAAATGCTCTCCTCCTCTTTCAACCAATTCATCTCAACTTGAATTTAAACCTGAACTGTAAAATGATCAAGTTGAGCAACTACCCATTAATTAAAGACTTTACATTATGGGATATTCATAAACACAGCCACCTGTCCCTAACAGATCTTCAAATTGCTTTAGATTTACCTAAAAAATATACCATTATCTTGAGGCAATTAAGAGAGCTTACCTTATCATTACTTCACAGTTATCCCAGTACTGAGCATAACCGGGTGGCCATCCTATTACAAAACTTAGTTAGCAGGAAAAACATGCTATCTATAGCTTACAGAACCTTTTCCACATTTCTAAATCAAGGAAAAATTATTTTTGCGGATTACTGGGACCAGCAGGGAACAAGTCTCTCGATACAGCAGAAACTCCTGGCTATAAAATCTACCCTTATGTATTCTCCCTATAAAAAACTTTTTTATACACAATTTATGATTACAAACAATTTATATTTAACTCCAGTCCACCTGAACAAATTTGATCTGAATGTATCCACTGCATGTCCCTGTTGCTCTTACCCACATGCAGATGTTATTCACATTTTGTGGTTTTGTAGATATTCCCATAGTATCTGGTGCTCACTCAAGGTAAGACTAGACAAAATGGGTTACCACAAATCAACCTTATCCTGGGAAATGGCTTTACTGCATGTTACCAGCCTTAACATACCTAAACTTAAACTTCGTGCCCTAATTACACTCTGTCTCCTAGTTTAATTTTACATTACCAAACACTGGATTGACCGCTCCAAACTGTCCTGGAGGGGCTTTAAGAATTTGGCTATCAAATACATCACCTCTCAAAAACTGCTAATAATTAACCCCCGCAAGCGAACTACATACCAGAAATTATGGGACTTTATCTTTCTACTTTTGACTGATGACTAACAGTTACTTCCTATATGGCATTTTTATACCGCTGTCCATCCCTTAACCCGTTTATTCCTTCTCTAGTACCGGTTTCCCTTTTTGATCATGGACATTGTGGTGTTTGATATTTAATTTCCCCCATCTCTCCAGAATTCTGATTGTTGACTAAGGTGAATTGCAGTATGGTATATGTTTTATCTACACTACCTAACTAGCTTTGCATCTGGAGATTTCCCTTTTGTAGCATTTCTTTTTTCTCCTGTTCTTATTGGCACATATGTATATAGGTTATAATTTGGATCACTTTTGTATTACTGTGCAGGATTAATCCATGTATTGTTGTAACAATGTTTTTTTTCCTCTTCCTTTTGTATTTGTCAAAATTAAGAAAATTGTGTTTTGAAAAAAAAAAAAAGTTCTTTATATACGTAAACTTATATATACTATCTGTTAGATCACCATACCTTGGACAAAATGGAATATTTTGATTAATGGCAATCTCAAATTTAACTATATGTAAGTCTGCATTTTTGGTCATTCAGCCTCCACAGTGTGTAGTCGGCATTTTGAGCCCCAACATTTCAATGGTTCTTATAAAGGACACCATGAACTACATTGTCAGCTGCATCGACATATTATAGCATGGTGCAGAGTAATATCAAGTTGCTAAATACCTCATTCTCATACAGATAGTTTCAAAGAACCATAAGTGGCAAGATCAAGAAACAATTTTTATCAGGAAATTAGTACTTTGACACTAATGTTTGCAACATGGTGTGCTATCCATACGTTCAATACAAAGGAAATAGTAGCAGAGAATTGGTTAATAACTATTAGTGACCTTGGTGGCATTCTGTAGCTTAGACATGTTTGACCTGTACATCTTTAAAATACTGAAAAACATTTGATGACTGCTGCTGAGGAAATATGATTTTAATTTCCTATGATTTCTAAGAGCAGCGTCACAGTGAGAAGATACATGGTTTTGTGACTCAAATTCTGTATGATACAGTAAGACTGAGTGGTGCTTCTGGTGCGGGAGGGGGGCGGGGTTCTGTACCTTAAAAGTCAGATTAATCTTGACATGGATGAATTATTCCAGTGGTTTGTTTTATGCTTTTATCAGCAAACATTTCACACACAATGATATAAATGATTGTGTCGTATTACTTTTGTTAAATTATTTAGAGTGATTAATAATGTATTTGAGATTTGTAAGACATCATATAAGTTTTATATTATTATCAGTAATCTCCTCACAAGTAAGGCCTCCATGGCATGTCAGCTTTCTGACAGTTGTTACTCAGAAGCAGTATTTAAAATGAAGCATGCAGATTATAGGAATAATATTTAGGTGTGCTGTGTGTGTCATTTTTTTAACAGTTCACCATTATTCCTCAGTCTTTATAAGCTATCCCAATGTGTATTCATGTCAAGAGATCACCAACACTTTGACTGAGTGCCTATCTATCAAAAGAAAAAAGGCCAAAACAACTTTTGATGAACCTTAGAGGTAACTTATCTGCTCTAAAGTTGCATATCAATGGAGAAAAAAAGAAAACTCCACTGTCAGTGAAAGTCTTTTTGGCTATTTATTTTTATTTATTTATTTATTTATTTATTTATTTATTTATTTATTTATTCATGGATCTGTAGTTGCTTAAATGGTTATGGAGCCACTATTATGTTTCATTCTGAAGCTATAGTGTGAAAAACAATATGTAATGAATGGAATGCTATGCTTACACTCTAAAAATCAACAAAATGACGACCTTGTTGTGCAAGTTTATGACATCAAAAAGTACAAAATAACCTTAAGTACTTTTCAAGGTTGCTATCATCTAGTCTCACACTGCTAAACAGAATGGCAACACCACAAAACTGTATCAGAAAAAAATCCTGACAGCTTTGAATACTGTACCACACTTTGTGCTGCCACACACACAGACAAACTGCATCACATTGAATTGTCTAACACATTATAAAGTTATTAGTTAATGAGAAGTGTACTTTGCTTCTCTCCATTGTCTGGATGGCAACTCTAAGTTTGTTACAGCTTTCAAAGCTGTAAAACACTTTGCATTTCTACACATTTTTATCTTTAGCTGGCAATATATCAGGGCAACTAAAACTCCCCACGTATTATAAAAAATTATGATCAGGAAACCAATCATACCTCTAGTTTTTAAGTGCTCACAAAAATGAATTCCATGACTGAACTCTCAAGTTTTGCTCTCAGGTTGAATTTCTAAAAATCAGTTTCTCAAACACATAACAAGCTGGTTAAACTAGTTATGATCAGTGACACAATCACAACTGTGTATGTCATTCCTTGTTAGCAATTTAATTTTCTGTGTAGCAAGGTCTACTCACTGAAACAGAATTTCTAAATGTTGCCACTTAGCTGTATAAATGCTTCTGTACTACACATTATGGTTTTAAAAATGTAAGAATTACAGATTAAACATTTTGTGTGGGAACTACTTAGCATTTACTATTACAAAAATGATGTATTAATTCTTTAATTTTGTGATGACCAGGCTGTCATGTTTCCTATCTACAAAGCTGCAGTAATAGCCACATGTGCTCTATACAAAATCCCCCTGCATGGAAAGGAATGATTCTATACATTAAAGAGAACATGGTTTGTACATGATATGTGAAACTGAAGACACCTGCAGTCCTTAGGCAATGACATATCTAATAATGCAATAAACTAATATGGAATAGCCAAGTTTATTACATTCCCAATTAGATACAATATGCACTCTGACAGATAATCAGTCCTAGAGTAGAAATTTACTTACTCTGCAATTATCTCCTCTAGTGCTGTCACCAACATTGTAAGTGACAATCTCCCTATCTTTGTTATAAGGTAACACCACAACATCTATAAAACCCACTCCTGCAACCACACTTGAAATCTGCACTCCTTCCGAAAAGATATCTTTGTATCAAACAGCCAACTGAAAAGAGATATCACTGAGGCAGTCATCAGGATGGTTGAGTGTTTGCTGTTTTAGAGCCCTAATCCCACTGTACATGCCCAGTAACAAGCATAGGGTTTGGCATGCGATGGATGTCAGTGAAAATTAATAAACAGGAACCAACCACAAGCCCTTCAACTAGATTATGCTGCCTCCCTATTCAAACATCACTTTCCTCACTATTCTAAATGTATGTGTCCCTGTAGAAAACAAAAGTATCAAAGCAAACATAGCACAATTACTCACCAGACAAATCAAACAAGTTATAGACTGGAGAAAGAAAGCATGGTAAACCTGGAGAAAAAAACTAAGTCAAGAGTCTAACCTAAAAGAATACACATACATCAAAACAGCAACAAGCAAATGTTTAAATCTGACAAGAAATCACATTACACCAGTCTCCAAATTTTATATCAAACAAACCCAAATCTATTCCGGTCTTCAGTCAACCAACTACTAAATCCTGGCCAAGTCAGCCAACCAGGCCCCTCTGCTGTCCCTCAGTCAACTCAAACGACTTGGCCTATATACTTCATCAACTTGCGAAGCTGTCTCCTGCATCTCTCAAACTCTACTAATCCACAACCTTCCTCTAAAGCAACACTCCACCATAAAACATTCTCCCTGGAACTTATCTTTACTTCCACCATATGACCTATCAAAGGTTTCTGACATGGTTTTATACACAAAACTGCTGTAAAAACTGTCAACCTTAGATATACCCATACTTGCTTGGTCTGATGTCCTGCAGACTATAGGCTGTTAAATGGCAAAATAACATCACCCTTGCTTTCCCATAACAGTTGGAATCCCCAGGACTTTATTATAGGCTTTCTCTTATTCAACAAATTTAGAAATGCTCTCCACTCAGCAACTGAACATGAAAAAAATCATTCAGTAGGTGTATGACTTCACTCTGATCTATATTAGTAAAAATGGATTCACTGACACAATTAGTCCAGAATTCCCTTATCTTTACTGAAATATGGTTATCTGATTCCAAACTCCTTTTAAACCTCAACAAATCCAAACTCATCTTATTCCCCCTTAAAACAACTGTCAGCCCAGAAATCTATCTCTACTCTACTGTCTTTCGGCTTTTCCCGGTTAGGGGTCGTCACAGCGGAACTCCGGTCTGCTAATGATTGGCAGTAGATTTTTATGTGCTGGCTTGCCAGGCCTAACGCACAACCTTCGGTGAAGGAACGCCCATTCACGCATGTCAACACACAGAAGACGCTCTAACTGAGAATCGAATATGCAACGTCTAACTGTGAGGCAACAACGCTACCGCAGCACCACCACCACCGCAGACTAAATCAAACATAAAAATCAAATTAGTAACCCAGATGCTAAGCTAATAGGTAACAATTGATGACAACTTGAAATCTGACTAGCATGTAAAAGATGCAACAAGAAGTCATCAAAAAATTGGCACCCTTTACAGGATAAAATCCTACCTAACATAATACTAGACAATATATTGCTTTAACTTTCATCCTTTTCAGTTTCCTCTATGCAGTCTATAATCTCACTAATCTTCGGGCAACCCAGAGCAATCGACTTGAGCAATGCTACAACAATGTAGCCAGTTTTGCTGCTTACATGACATACACATCTGAATATTGCACAGGAGTTAAGTAGCTACAATGGCTAGAACTGCCTCACTCCATGACCCTGTCTTAAGTATTAGCCACACATAATCTTATTCATAGACCTTAAAAATACCCTGGCCTAACTCACATCCAGCGACATTCTCACTCAGGCATCTTTGCTCAGCAGATTAAAAAAAAAAACACTCCTAAAAATTAATTCAAAAACTCTGCTGGCAACTCTCTCTAATCATCCTACATCTCTAGGATATGGAACCACCGCATCCTTAAAGAAATAACTCACATCAAATCTTTTAAGTCGCAATTATAACAACACAATGTATACATGGTTTTGTTTCTGCTTAATTCCTGGTTAGACAAAAATCCCAGTGCATCTACACAGTGATCTACACAGTGTATTCTAAGCTGTGTTATCTCTTACCTTACCTAAGGACAATAAACTAATATTTTATAACTACAGCTTGTGGCTCTACCATCCTCTGTTCTTAAACCACTTACTTTCCTCTCGCCTTTCCTATTTCCTACTCAAATCTCCCCTTACTTTTATTACACCCCACTATTCCCCTTCAACATCTCCTGGTTGACTACTTTGATTTTTCACTCCCCTTTACTTTTATCCCCTTCCACATAGCAGCCCTTCTGCATCTTTGTCTACCTAGTCACATACCATAAATGTGCACCTTACAGCCATTCTTCATGACAATAATCCTTCATCTTGTAACTCAACTTTCTTCTCACTCAGCTTATCTACTAATCCTCTCTTTCAACAGCTACCACATCCAATGCATGAGCCAACCATTTTCTATACCTCTTCCTATTTCCCTGATGGTGTTGCCTCTTAAAATTGTCTTTTTACCTTGCTCCTCCTGTTACTTCTATCAGACTAGTACTTCAGCCAATACATTACTGTCAAAGGAAAAAACTTCAAAGACCAATACACGTAAGGTTCAGTTAAGGCACTTTAATTTACTTGCAGCAAGGAGACAAAAACATGCAAATACAAGGATTTGTCTAACTACTAACTACTAACAGGAAGTATGTTCATTCTTATACTGTTTTACAAGACATGGTCTTCTAAGCTGACGTAATCAAACACAACTTTAAGCATTGTACTACAACAGGTGTTACTTCAGATTTTCTGCTGACATGACTAGATTTGTGAGAAACTTTTCAGAAAAACAACCTGGCCTTGGTGACTATTAATCCGTTTACAAGCGTCTATTGTACACTGTTACTTTTCAAGGTACTTTTCTAATACAGATACAAGCAAATGCTGATTGCAGTTCATATTTTCAAGCAGGCTTTGTCCTAATTATCTGTTACTTCTGCAGCTGTGTATGTTCTCATGGCACACTTCTTGTCTCAGTTTCATATAAGCAGTATTGTTCTATTCATTATTTTCCTAACACAAGCAGAAATCATCTGCTTCTCAGTAAATTTCCAAGGCACAAGCAAGATTTAGCTGACAATACAAGGTCAGAAAGCAACTGCAGTTTGTACAGATGTATGCAGTATGAAATATAATATATGTGTTAACTCTTTTAGGCTCTGAATGCACTAAGCATATTACTAATACACACATTAATACATATTTTTCTAACATTTCCCCCCTATTAATACTTTTATTCTACTTTCAAAATAAGCATAAACAATGTGTTTTCTTCTCCTAACCTCTTCCACTCCGGATTTGCAATTAAGAGAGTCATTCAGTTTAAACTTATGAAAGCATTTTCAGTCTTTTAACAGTTCTTCAAACTCAGTACTTTGATATAAGGTTTCAGAAACCGACATGTCTATAAGATCTTTAATCAGTCTTTTCATGCAGGGGATACCACAACAAACACATACTCCCAGTAGGAGCATACCTACACAAATGGCAATCAGGATATTCATTAGGATGGTACCCCACCCCCCAAACCATTTCTGGAAAAAGTCCGTCAGTGGGTTTGGGCCTGGTTTGGTCATGGCCGACACTTGCTGAATTACCTCAAGATGATTGTCTATCTCATGTTTATGGTCAGGAATATACGAACAGCATTCTTCTTGGATTAAAGCGCAAGTACCACCTCTCGCCACTAGGGTGAAGTCGAGAGCCATGCGGTTTTGGAGCACTACAGTTCTCATACCATTCAGTTCATCGGTCACCAATTCAAGAGCAGAAAAAGTTGTGTTGCTCATTACTTCGAGAAGTTTTGACAGTTTTCTCAGCTCCCAAATCGATTTCACTGCTCCATATGCTGGGGATATGCCTGCTCACGATATAACGCTATCACTCAAGTCCATATGTGTCAGCCCTTTGCCTAGGGAATGATGGTCTTTCCAACGTGCATCGATTCGTCCCACAGGATTCTCAGGTTTCTTGATGACCTCTCAGACATTTCGAATTTTTCCATGAGGCAAAACTGCAGTGTGTCATATGGCCGGAACCAGGTAACCCAAAAAACAACTGCCGGACCAATTCTCAGGTAACCATTTGTATGCCCTTCTGCCACACACAAAATAACAGTCCTCTACTTTAGTAGTAACCCTGCTATGAATATACATTCGCCCTGCATGAAACATTTTTCTATCAAGTTGATAGCAATCTCTCATTTGACAACCACGTGGCCAAAGTGGTTAGAAAAACATTTTATATAGCCCACCTAATCATGAAGGGATTCGCATCTAGATCAGGGGAGGTCATCGTGCCTCTTTACTCATCCCTCATCAGGCCCATAATTGAGTACAATGCCCCTTTTGGGATGTACCTTACCAGACACCTGCAGCAACTGGAAAGACCCCAAAAGTACCTCACCAAGAGGATCAAAGGGCTCAAACAGATGCCATATGCTGCCCGGTTAAAGAAACTCCAGCTCTACTCAGTGGCATACCGCCTGTTCAGAGGCGATCTGTGCCTGACGTATAAAGCCATGTCCAACCCGGAATTAATGGACATGCTGCACCTCAGAAAATCCAAATCCCATCGAGCTACGTGCTCGAGAGACTTGAACCTCAGTACTGAAATAAATAGGACATGCTGGAGGGACAGATTCATAACCCAGGGACTCCCTTCACTCTGGAATAAAATCCCAGTCCAGGTTAGGCAGAGTCCCTCATTGACTCTCTTCAAGAGGAATCTTGATGAGTGGATGGGAGATCATAGGTTTACCCCGGGTATCACTTCTGTGTCACTGTTAGATAGAGGCACAGTATACTAACCTCGAAAAAGGGCATAGCAAAATAAATTTAAAATGGGTGGCGAAAGCCAAACACATTCTGGCTAGGCTTATAAATGCCCTAGGGCAGATAGCCTAGTATGAACCTATGAACCTATGAACCTAATTATAGACAGCTGTTTATAAAGAACAGAATTATGTTTTACTTCATCAAGTGTTTTATGCATCAATCCAAGAAATTAATCATAGTTTATATTACAATAAAGATCTACTTTGTTTCCTTTAGTATAACATCTATAAGGAACAGTCACATTGCAATTGCTCTAACTCACCTGAACAGTATCATTTTTATAAAAACACACAGTTCCCTTTTGTGGAACAGACAAGTGCAATGCTATTTTATCTTCCGCTGTAATGGTTAAGGTATCATAAATCAAGTTTTCCCAGGTCTCATTGACCCCTAGGGGGACCATAGTCATTAATAACCCCCCGTTTGCTGTCGGCAAAGCTATGCAAATCCAGCAATTCGAAACATTGAAAGTCTCAGCATACACATATTTAATTGCCTGGTAAGTGTTAAAGTTTGGATGCCAGTTTATGAGTAATGCTTCGCGTTTATTCAGTTCAGTCTGTGTGGCTGGGAAAAGGAAAGGCCACAGCAAAAAGATTATTGTCACAAATACAGTTAACAGGATGATTATGCAATACTTCTGAGGAAAGGGTTGTTCTGTAGTCCTGTTTCTTCTGGACTCTATCATTTTTACTCTTGGCATGTAACAAGATTTTTGTCCAGTTCAAAGTTTTTAACTAATTTACAGTGCGTCAGGTGGATCCAAGAGGCACGTTCCACTATCTTGACTGCAGTGGGTGTTGACAAAAGCACTTGATATGGACCTTCCCACTTTGGAGATGCCCAGTTCTTTCTCTTAACTACCTTCAGCCAGATCCATGCTCCAGGGGGCACTGCCACTTCTGACGGTCTGTTTCGTTCTTTATCTGAAACAGAATTTAACTGCAACAAATGTTTAGAATTTAATAACTTACACATATACTCTGCTATTGTACCATCAGCTTCCTGGTCTGCGGGCATGAGAGATTTCCACTGAGGTATATAATAAGCCCTTCCAAAGAGCTATTCGAAAGGAGTCAATTTTTGCATTTGGAACAGTTCTCATGCTCAACAGTGCCAGGGGCAGACAGTACACCCAATTTCTCTGTGTTTCTGATATTAACTTTCTTAGCTTACTCTTTAAAATCCCATTATGTCTCTCTACTAGCCCTGCTGATTGCGGTGATACGCACAATGATTCTTTAAAGAAATTCTGAAAAATTTACTTAGCTGTTGTATGGTCTGATTCACGAAGTGCGTGCCATTGTCACTGTAGATCCTTTCCGGAATGCCGAATCTAGGGATGATTTCTTTGACAAGGACTTTGGCCACCATTGTAGCATCTGGATTTTTAGTCGGAAAGGCTTCCACCCATCTGGAAAACATATCTACACTGACAAGACAATACTTCTTATTTTCACATTTATTCAACTCTATGAAATCCATACAAATAGTATGAAATGGATACGGTGGTGTAGGGAAACTCCCTTGCTTGGACTTTAACGCCCCTTGTGCATGATGTTTATTACAAACGTGGCATACCACGCAGAATTTTTTAGAGTAATTTGAGAAGCCATATGTCGTGAACACTCAGTTCACCAGCTGTACCATCCCCCCTGTTGAGACATGGCTCTGCCCATGGCTCAACAAAGCTGCATACCTAAACAAATTAGATGGCAATATCGGTTTCCTTTCTTTAGAGATGTACAGCCCCTTTTCAAGAATTGCTCCTCGTTTTACCCATCTTTGTTATTCAACTTTTTGTAGTCAGTGTCTGCATTGTTTTTAACATTTCTAAGTTTAAAATCTCAGAGGGTTGTAATTCCTCATTCAAAAGAAACGCTTCTGAAGCTGCCTGCTTTGCAGCTGTATCAGCTCTCGCATTACCTTTTGAAATCCTATCCTGTTGCTTGGTATGAGCTACACATTTACAAATAGCTACTTTCTGAGGTAACTGAATAGTTTCTAAAAGATCTAAAATAAACTGTGCATGATTGATCGGTTTGCCAGTAGATGTTATCATTCCTCAATTTTTTCACTGTTGCGCAAAAACATGTACAGTAGAAAAAGCGTACTGGCTGTCAGTAAAAATGTTTACACATTTACCCTTTGCTAAGGTAAATGCCCGTGTCAAGGCAATCAATTCTGCTGCCTGTGCAGATAAACTGTGTGGTAAAGATTTCGCTTCTATAATGTCTGTGTCAGAAACTACTCTATATCCTACTAGGTTCTGTCCTGCAGGACCCCTTTTGCATGAGCCATCCACGTAATATGTCACCTCGGCATCATCCAAGGGAACATCCGTAAGATCTTTTCTAGGTAGTGTCTTTTGCTCAATCACCTGCAGGCAGCTGTGTGGTGTGCCATCTGCAGGGGTTGGGAGCAAGGTAGAAGGGTTCAAAGTCGTACAACGTTCAATTGTCATGTGAGGTTGGCTCAACAATATAGTCATACAGAAAAGATGCCTAGTAGGGGAAAGATATGCTACCTTCTCTTGCAGTAAAATAATTGTGACTGCATGAGGCACTCTCAATGTGAGAGGGTGGAACAACACTACTGAGGCCGAAGCCTGTACTGCCATTGCAGCTGCAACTACTGTTTGTACACAGTGAGGTAAAGACCGTGCCACTGGGTCCAGCTGTGATGAATAATAAGCAATAGGGCGTTTCTTGTACCCATGCTGCTGTGCTAACACTGATGTCATATAACCTTACGTACAATCTACAGTTTGGAAAAAACGTTTATGATAGTTTGGTAATCCCAAAACTAATGAGGATGCTATTAACTGTTTCAGTTTACAGAAAGCAGATTCTGCTTCTGGTGTCCATTGTAACAAATCCTGTGCTGCCATAGGCTTTTTATAAATCAGGTTAGTCAGCCGTGCAGATTCTAAGGCATAGTTTGGAATCCAGCTCCGACAAAAATTAGTCGTACCCAGGAAGGACATCATTTCCTTCTTGGTAGTGGGTTTTGGTGCTTGCAAAATCGCTACTTTTCTGTCCTCATCTAATGTCCTACCCTCCTTGGATATTACATATCCTAGGTATTTAACTTGTTTTTTCCAAAGCTGCAGTTTATTTTTGTTTACTTTATGTCCTTCAGTGGCTAAAAATTGTAATAGCGCTATGGTATCTTCTTTACAATCTTGCTGGGTGGGGGCTGCCAGCAGGATATCATCAACATAAAGTAAAATCTGACTACCTCTTGGTGGGGTAAATCCCGCCAAGTTGCTTGCCATTTCTTGTGAGAATATTGTTGGACTTTCACAATACCCCTGTGGTAGTCGCGTATATGTGTACCTTTTCCCCTGAAATGTAAATGCAAACCAATACTGGCTGTCAGGGTATATTGGTATCGAAAAGAATGCATTGCTGATGTCTACCACAGAAAAATATTTCTGTTGAGGTTTTAAAATCATTCAACAGGGTGTGTGGGTCTGGCACTGTAGGTGCCCTTGGTATTACCGCATCATTTACAGCTTGTAAATCTTGGACCATACGCCACTCCCCATTCGCTTTCTTAACAGGAAATAAGGGTGTGTTACATGGTGAATCAGGAGATTCCACCAGCACCCCTCCCTTAAGTAAAGCTGCTATAATAGGTTTGATTCCTACCTCTGGATCTTTTCTTAAGGTATACTGTCTCTTTTGTGGTCTAAATGCTGACTTTGGCGTAATAGTAACTGGTCCTGCTGTACGAATAAGTCCTACATCTGATTTTCCCATTGACCAGAGAGTTTCTGGTATATTCAGTGGGCAAGACTGCTTTTCAGTTTATAGCATCCTACAGACCACCCTCTCAAAGTCAGGAATCCCACTCGGCTTTCCTGAAAACATTGGAGAACATGAAGATCTCTCCGAACACCATTATATTGGGTGACTTCAACTACCCAAACATTGACTGGGAGCACTACTCAAGCCCCAGCACCTTAGCCCAAAGGTTCCTGGAAATTATAAACTCAAATGCTATGGAACAACTAGTCACCACTCCCACAAGAGGGGACAACATACTAGACCTGATCATTACCAAAATGGGGACTCTATGCTCCACACCAGAAGTATATCCCTCATTGGTAAGATCAGACCATAAATTAATTTCACTGGATGTCCACATCCCGACCCCACCCCCAGCCCAGAAAACCACAGTGAAAAACTTCTCAAAAGCGAACTTCTCACTTCTCAAAACTGAAGTGGAATCCTTCAAGTCCCCAGGGCGAGTGGAAACTACGGCCCAAACTGCAGAATCCTATATAAACGCATTCTACGGACATCTCCACGAATGCATGGATCATGCTATACCAAACAAAATCAAGACCCAATCATCCAAAGGCAGGCGTCCAGTCTGGTGGACCCCTGCCATAAATAAACTGTACAACAGAAGGAGGAAGCTACTACATGATAGAGCAAAATCCCTAATAGGGAAGGCATCCCTGATCAGTACTAGCAAAAAATTACGATCCCTCATAAAATCCTCCAAGGCCAGCTTCGAGAGAAAAATTGCACAGGACACCAAAGACAATCATAAGGCTTTTTTCAGTTATGTTAGAAACCTGGGATGCAACTCCCAGACTTGTTCTGAGTTTATTCTAAATGACAAAAAATACACTGAACCCACAGACATCACCAATATCCTGGCAGACAGGTTCAGTACAAACTTCTCCACCCCCCCCCAAAAGAGCAAGTATCTATCCCAGCAGAGGGCTGCCTCCCAAACATCTCTGATGCTCAGGTGAAGGCTGCCCTCTCCAAAGCAAAAACACTGCTTCCATGGGACCAGATGGCGTCCCAGGTTGTGTCCTACATGAACTCCAAGAGGAACTAATCCCTCAAATAAAACAGCTATACAATCTCAGCCTCACTACAGGATATGTGCCCACAGAATGGCGTACAGCAACAGTGGTCCCATTCCACAAAGGTGGAGCCTCTACGGACCCTGGAAACTATCGCCCCATAAGCCTGACTAGCTTAGTCTGCAAGGCTATGGAGAGGATCATCATGGAGCTCATAAACAAAGACATTGGGGACCTACAGACACTAGATCCTACCCAGTTCGGCTTTGTCAAGGGCAGATCCTGCCTTTTGAACCTGGTTGACTTCTTTGAAACAGTCACCAAAGCCATAGATGAAGGGAAGGTAGTCCACACAGCCTATCTGGACCTTGCAAAGGCATTTGACACAATACCCCACTCGGGCATCATAGATAAGCTATCCAGCTTAAATATAAACCCCTATGTCACAAGATGGGTCACAAACTGGCTCAAAGACAGAACCCACAGAGTGAGAGTTGCTGGAGCCATGTCAGACTCGAAACCAGTCACAAGTGGCGTCCCACAGGGTTCTGTCCTGGGACCACTCTTGTTCGGTATATACTTTTCCGAGGTACAGGCAAATGTGGGAGGACTATGGCTCACCAAGTTCGCAGATGACTGCAAACTGGGCGCCATAATCAACTCTCCAGCTGACACAAACATCCTTCAAAAAGGTCTCACAGAGACAGATAACTGGTGCCAGCGCCATGGTTTAAAGCTAAATGCCAAAAAATGTATAGTCATACCCTTTGGCAAAAACAATGTGCCCACAAATTACCACATAGGCGGAAACCCATTAAGTACAGAGAAAGTTATTAGGGACCTGGGGACCCAAGTTGATAGCAATCTCTCCTTTGAAAACCACATTGCCAAAGTATTTAGAAAGACCTTCTACATAGCCCACCTCATCACGAAGGGTTTCACATCTAGATCAAGAGAGGTCACCGTGCCCCTTTATTCATCCCTCATCAGGTACATCATAGAATACAATGCCCCTTTTGGGATGTACCTTACCCGACACCTGCAGCAATTAGAAAGACCCCAAAAGTATCTCACCAAGAGGATCAAGGGTCTCAAACAGATGCCATATGCTGCTCGGTTAAAAAAACTCCAGCTCTACTCAGTTGCATACCGCCTACTTCGAGGCGATCTATGCCTGACATACAAAGCTATGTCAAATCCAGAATTAATGGACATGCTCCACCTCAGTAAATCTAAATCCCTTAGAGCCACACGCTCGAGGGATTTGAACCTCAGCACAGAAATAAATAGAACTTGCTGGAGGGGCAGGTTCATAACCCAGAGGCTCCCTTCGCTCTGGAATAGAATTCCAGTTCATGTGAGGCACAGCACCTCACTGAATCTCTTCAAGAAGAATCTCGATAGGTGGATGGGGGATCGTAGGTTTGTCCCAGGGATTACTCCCGTGTCACTATTAGACAGAGGCACAGTAAACTAAACCTTAAAAAGGGCACAGTATACTCAAATCAAGGGGTGGCGTAAGCCATACAGAATCGGGCTAGGCTTATAATTGCCTCAGGGCAGATAGCCTAGTATGAACCTATGAACCTAGTCTGTAAGGCATTCTCTTCCTCCTTCAATAGGAGTGCTAATCAGCTGTCCTTGCTAGACTGCAAGTGTACAGCTGGGCAGGTCTGAGTTATCCAATTCAACTTCTGCATTTGTATTCCCTATTCTGATAGTTCTAGCTCTGTCTGTTTTTCCCATCTCGTGACTTTTTCTCCCAAGTCTACCCATTTCACATTTATGTCCTTAGTTAAGCTAACATGTGGTAATCGATTAGATTTGTAAAGTGCAAAGAACTCCTGGGACAATGAACAGCTGGCTACACTGTTCCCTTCTGTGTCCCAGTACAGATTATGTAATACTAATCTGTTTGCAAGATTTCTAAACAATTCTTGCTCATATTCCTTATCAGGTCCTGGTGTGTTACAATAATACAGAGTGCAGTGCAACAAATGTTGTTTATCAATGTCAAGGGAGGAGAGCTTGCTGATGGCTACGTTCATCAACTCTTCGGTCACTGCCCCTGGACCAGTTGTAACCAAGTCCTGGCTGTACCAATAATATGTTTTACCCTCCGATTGCACTGCAAAGATATCAATTTGCCGCTGTGCTTCCATACCCTGCATGGTTAGAACTACTGCTATACCAAATAGCTGCATAAGGTCTCTGCCCAAGAGGTTTACTGGGCATTTTGCAGAAACAACAATTTTGCTTTTCTGGGTCAATCCTGAAACAGGATCAGTTATCACAATATTATGGGAGAGGGCTCGATACAGCTGTCCATTAGCTGCTTTCACTAATATGTAATCAGGTGACTCTGAGTTCTCTGGCAGTTTGGAGGGATGTATCAGGGTCCGTGAGGCCCCTGAGTCACACAAAAATGTGACTTCCCTCCGTTCTACCAGGAATGTGACTTCTGGTTTTGTGTCTGCTAAATAGAGCTCTAAGCTCAATAAAGACAAATCCAAAATTTCATTTTATTCACTATCCGTGACTTCTTGCACTTCCTCTATGTCTTCTGTCACATTCTCTACTCCCTCTATCACATACTCATTTGTCCTTTCTCTGCTATCCCCTTCTAGTAATTCCTGACTACCATATAGTCAGTCCTCACCCTCCTTATCTTCCGTGGTTGCCTTCTTATTTTTCTTGAAATCCCTTGCCAAGTGTCCTTTCTTACCGCATTTAAAACATTCACCCCTTTTCTTTCGCCCTTCAAAGTCCTCTGATCGTTGATCAGATTGTTTGTTTCCCTGGGCATTTATCTTGCCCTTTTTCCCGGACTGTACTACATAAACTTCTGCTCTGTCTTCTACAGAAAATACTTGGGCTTTCTTCTTCTTTTTGCTATTAAAATGCCTTTCGGCATGCCTAGCATATTCAAGCAATGACTGTAATCTGCTTGTACGATGATCTACTATGTGTTTTGTAATAAAACTACTTATGGGTGCAATACTGCCTTTCAAAAATGCATTCTTTAACTGCTGCTCATATGGGGAATCATGTGTCTGTTCTTCAGGAACCTGCATTCCACAATGGTTATTAAAACATTCTAACAGTCTGGCATAATATCGGTCAATAGCTTCACCTTCCTGTTGGATGCATTGATTAATGCAAGTCTAGTCTGCCCTAGGCTTCCATTTCTCAGAGATTCGGTCTGTAAGACCTTTCACTCTGTTGTCTAACTCTGCGCTACTATGTGGGAGGGGCCTGAGCGCAATATCACGGGGATTCCAGTCACCACTAATCATGTGCCAATCTAGTCCCACAATTTGTCTGACTACTTTTTCTACCTCTTCTCCGTTTAAATTATAACTCAGCCTCATTCCTTGCAAATCTTCTAAGAACTTTCTAAAATTAACTTTTGGATGGGGAATTCCCTCAGTGGCTTTCCGGATGTCTTCCGGAGTCCAGGGTCTATACACTAGAATAGTTGGGTTCTGACCTTCTTGCCCTGCCTGAGGATTAGGCACTTCTATAAGTGGGCATATTTCTTCTTCACTCATATAGCGTGAATTTCTACCCATTTGATATAACTCAATGTCCCCTTTTGAGTTTCTTGCCTGTGTTCGAGACCTGGTCTCGACGGGATCTCTAACAAACAGTGTTGCTTTTGTAGTGTCTCTACTTACAGTGATAGCAGGATATCGCAGGGGTGGACTAACTTGTTCACTTGCCTCATATTCTGGTAAGGGAGGTGGAGGGGCTGATGCTATTACTAAGTTATTATCCTCTTTATCTAAAAACATTGCTTTTGAATTATTACTCTTTTGTTCCCTTCGGTTTACTTCCTCAATCCACCTGTGTACCTGAGGAATTCCTAATTGATGTTGCTTCTTTACTCAACCTCTAGAATCAGTTTTAAGCTGTTTGACAAGTTTGACAAGCGAGGATTTCTCTAGTTTACCATCAAATTCATATTTATTAACCCATTTTGAGTAATATTTAATATTATCAGCACGCTGTGATTGCATGTATTTCACATCTTCGGTTAACGGCGGATTTTGGGACCTTTTTGAACAATTATTACCCATTTTATTCTACCCTTTTAATCATTACATAACCACCTTATTTTTACGTGGTACCATGGATATTTTTATAGTCTCTTCAGAATGACTGCCTACCTGCTCTGTTTCCCTCATCTATGACAAGACAGTAATCTTTCCGTCCCTGACTTATAAACAAAGTCTCTAACAGAACAAATACAAATCTAGTCCCTGATCTAAAACAGAAAAAGAAGGTAGATTCACCTTACCTGAGCCTTCGTGATTGATCACCTGGTTCGAGTAAACCCGTCCTTCAGTCACAGATCAGAAAGTGGCTGGCCTCTTTTGTACGACAATTCAGTCGGAGGACTTTTCAAATAAGAAGAACCAATGTGGTTTCTTCCCGTCGTTTCAAGCCACCTGGCCTGTCTGATCCGAGGCGAAGTGAAGGTTTCCGGTCCGAAGGACCAATCCGTCAAAGGAAAAACTTCAAAGACCAATACACGTAAGGTTCAGTTAAGGCACTTTAATTTACTTGCAGCAAGGAGACAAAAACATGCAAATACAAGGATTTGTCTAACTACTAACAGGAAGTATGTTCATTCTTATATTGTTTTACAAGACATGGCCTTCTAAGCTGACGTAATCAAACACAACTTTAAGCATTGTACTACAACAGGTGTTACTTCAGATGTTCTGCTGACATGACTAGATTTGTGAGAAACTTTTCAGAAAAACAACCTGGCCTTGGTGACTATTAATCCGTTTACAAGCATCTATTGTACACAGTTACTTTTCAAGGTACTTTTCTAATACAGATACAAGCAAATGCTGATTGCAGTTCATATTTTCAAGCAGGCTTTGTCCTAATTATCTGTTACTTCTACAGCTGTGTATGTTCTCATGGCACAGCGGAACTTCTTGTCTGAGTTTCATATAAGCAGTATTGTTCTATTCATTATTTTCCTAACGCAAGCAGAAATCATCTGCTTCTCAGTAAATTTCCAAGGCACAAGCAAGATTTAGCTGACAATACAAGGTCAGAAAGCAACTGCAGTTTGTACAGATTTATGCAGTATGAAATAGAATAAATGTGTTAACTCTTTTAGTCTCTGAATGCACTAAGCATATTACTAATACACACATTAATACATATTTTTCTAACAATTACCTAAATACGTTTTCCTCAAATCTCATTTTTTAAAAGCATGCTCTCCAAAAATGACTTTCTCTTTTCTTTCCTTCCACTTTCTTTATTTTGATCCATTGCTGTACTCATGTATTATATTATATTCATGACTTAAAAAATGTTTATCTATTGATATGTACTGCTGTCTTTTATAAATCTCTGTTTATAATTTACTGTATGCTCTATTTGCATTCATTCTGTTAAATTGCTTAAAGTCATTGTAATTTTTCTTATCTATTTGTTGTACATTTATTATATATATCACACCTGGAGCTTATATTCCCAGGCCAAAAATGCTAATAAATAAATAAATAAAATAAAATATCCAGCTCTCCCAATACATCAAGCAATACAATCTTCTTTCCCTAAGACAACATGGCTTCAGGAAATATTGAAGCATAATGACTGCACTTTGGATTACTTAACATGGATAAAGGAAATATAACTTCTGTGCTCTTTGCTGATCTTACAACAGCTGTTGATTTAGTTGACCACACCATACTAATTAATCATGTGATAGAAATAAGAATGACTACAAACATGACTACTTGGTTTCAAAACTTTCTAACAGACTATTCAGAGTCAAGATTGGCTTTTTCATCTCCACTCACTCTAACCTTCTCAAATGTATTCTTCAGGGCTCCATCCTGTACCAGTGTTATTCTCAGTCTTCATTAGCAGACTCCCCTGTGATCAACCTTGTCTCTCTGCATTATTGTAAACAGATTGTATGGTTTTATTCAGATTAAGCACATCATACTCCACAAAAGCCACATGGAAAATGGCCTCCACTATGTCTAGATAGCTAGATAGTTAAAAGTGTACTATATTTCAACAAAGCCACTCAAAGTTGACTGCAAAAATATTGGCCACATAAGGTTGAAAACACAGAACTCAACACACCAGTACCCATGCTGCAGGGGGGCAACCCCCACAGCCCCACATTCCCTGTTAATTATATATACTAACTCCAAGATCGCACAAACACAGGGTAAAGGCATATTTCCCAACCCTGGGAATTGTACGATCTTGAATATCTGTTTATCAGCTGCTTAGTTGTTCATATCCAATGAATTAG
>NC_056731.1:265691171-265778671 GCF_019279795.1 Protopterus annectens | reverse complement strand
TTTTACTTACACAACCATACAATTCTCATCATATTTATCACAGCTGCAGTAGCATTAGCTATATAGGTGTGTACTAGGCTAATGGCCCTAGAGCCTTTACAAGCCTAGCACATAAGATTACCCTGGCATCTTACCACCCGACCTTAGTTCCTAGTGCCTCTGTCGAGTAGAGCCACTGGAATGATCCCTGGGGGAAATTTCTATTTCCCATCCACTCATCAAGATTTCTCTTGAAGAGGGCCAGTGAGGTGCTCTGCTTGACATGTATGGGAAGTCTTTTCCATAGCATGGGCAGTCTTTGGGTTATGAACCTGTCCCTCCAGCACATTCTGTTGATTGTGGTAATGAGGTTGAGGTCTCTGGAGCATGTGGCGGGATTGGGATTTCTTTAGATGTAGCACTTCTAACAGAGCTGGGTCAGACATGGCTTTGTAAGTCAAGCAGAGATCGCCTCTAAGTAGGCAATATAAGACAGAGAATAGTTGTAGTTTTTTGACTCTGTCCATATAGGACAAGTGTTTAAGGCCTAGGATCCTCTTTGTGAGGTACTTTTGCGGCCTCTACAGTTGTTGGAGGTGTCTAGTGAGGTACATGTCAAATGGGGCATTATACTCAATGACTGTCCTAATGAGGGAAGAGTAGAGGGAGATGACCTCTTTCTTCCTGGATGCAAAACCCTTAGTAATGAGATGTGCCACATAGAAGGACTTTCTGACCACATTGGCAACATGGTGGTCAAAAGAGAGGTTGCTGTCAACCTGTGTTCCCAGATCTATTATAATGCCTTCTGTGTTCAGTGGACTATCATCAATATGGTAATTCAAGTGAACCAGGTTTTTCCCAAGGGGGATGACAACACATTGTTTTGGCATTGAGCTTAAAGGCTTGGTTCTGACACCAGTCGTTGATGTCATTGAGGCCTTTCTGTAGGATGTCAACATCACTTGGGGATTTAATAATAGCTCCCAACTTGCAATTGTCTATGAACTTTGTCAGCCAGAGTCCCTTCTTGTTGGCCTGGACTTCACAGAAGTAGATACCAAACAGGAGAGGACCCAGGACCGAACTCTGTGGGACTCCACTCGTGACTGGTCAGCAGTCTGACTTGAAGTCAGCTACTTTCATGCTGTGGGTTCTGTGACCCAGTTTGCAACCCACCTAGTGATATAAGGGTCGATGCCTAGCTTAGTGAGTTTTTCTATGATTCCTGAGTGGGGATATGATATCAAAGGCCTTAGCCAGATCAAGGTAGGCTGTATGAAACATGTTGCCTTCATCCACAGCTCTGGTGACTGACTCAAAGAAGCCGACCAAGTTGAGCAGGCATGATCTACCCTTCACAAAACCAAACTATGTAGGATCCAGAGTTTGGAGATTCCCTATATCCTTGCTTATTAGGTCCATGATGATGCGTTCCATAACTTTGGATATCAGACTCGTCAGGCTAATTGGGCTATAATTCCCGGGGTCTGTAGTCTCTCCTCCTTTGTGGAGAGGAATAACTGTAGCAGTGTGCCATTCAGTAGGGACAAAGCCTGAGGTGAGGCTGTGATTGAACAGGGCACACAGGTGAGGTGCCAGTTCACTCTGTAGTTCATGTAGAACACAGCCAGGGATATTGTCAGGTCCTATAGCAACTGTATTCTTGGCCTTGGACAGTGCAGTTTTAACCTGTGCAGCAGTAATATTGGGTGCCTGGCAATCTACTGGTATTGTGATTGGTCCATTGGGGCGGTAAAGTTAGCACTGAATCTGTCGGCCAGTATATTGGCAATATATGTTGGCTCGGTATAGGAGGTACCAATCTGCAGTAGCTCAGAGCAAATCTGGGTATTGCAGTGGAGATTCTTTACATAACTATAGAAGGTCTTGTGGTTGTCCTTACTATCTGCTGCAATTCTGTTTTCATAGCTAGCTTTAGAGGATTTGATGAGTGATCTCAACCTTTTGTTGAGGCTGATAAGGGAGTTTTTCCAGTCTTGGGACTTTGCCTTATTCTGCATCAGTTTCCTCTTTCTGGTGTAGAGTTTGTTTATGGCAGGGGACCACCAGATTGGCTTCCTTTTTTTGAGGAGAGTCTTGGTTCTATTGGGTATGGCAAGATCCATGCATTTGTGTGCGTGTTCATACAGTGAACTGGTGTATGATTCGGCAGTCATGCAACTATTCTCCATTTGCATGGGTGCCGTGAAGTTAGCCACCTCTGTTTTTAAGAGCCCAATGTTAGCTTTGGAGAAGTTTTTCATGGTGGTTACCTTTGTGTGTGTGTGTGGGGGGGGGATATGGATTTCCAAGGTGATTAGTTTGTGGTCAGATCTAACCAGGGAGGAGTTGACTACTGGTGTAGAGCAACAGTCGCCCATGTTAGTAATGACCAGGTCAAGGATGTTGCTACCTCTAGTGGGGATAACAACGAGCTGGTCCAGAGCATTGGAATTAATGAATTCCAGAAAGCATTGGGCAAGTGTATTGGTACATGAGTAGTTTTCCCAGTTAATGGAGGGGTAGTTGAAGTCACCCAGTGTTAGGTTGGACCCTAATATTCTCCAGGGTGCTTAGGAACGTGGAGTGTGAGTCTTGGGACATGGTTGGGGACCTATAGCAGGCTACGACCTGAATCGCTGTCTTACCCAATGTTAGCTGCACCTGAAGTATCTCAGATGCATTATGTTGGGCTACCAGTCTGGAGGTGTGTGCATCCTTTATGAATATGGAAACACCACCACCTTTGGAGCTTCGGTCCAAGTTCTGGGGCAGAAAGGTGTGGAATGAATTATAGCCTGGTAGTGCAGGGGTGCTTTCTGCTGCCTTGAACCAGGTCTCTGCTACAGCACAAATGTCAATGTTCTCCATTTTAAGGAGTGCTTCGAGCAGGTGCATTTTGAGATTTAGCATTGAGCAGCATGACTCTCAGACTGCATTTGTTTGTAGCTGTTACGGTGGTAATTTGGTCTTTGGAACACCACCTAAAAAGGGCACTATAGGGGTAGCAAGAGCCTTGGCCAGTATCTGGATGCCCAGGGGTGACAGATGCAGGCCATCTATGGCAAAGCATCGAGGTCTGTCATACATGTCATCCTAGGCAGACAGATACTGGATCCCCTTAGAATGACACCAAAAACTTAGCTAATTGTTGAAATCAATCATTTTCTGCTTGTACTGTGGTATCATTCTGGGTGATGGTAGGATGCTGCTCAGGGCTAGGGTCATACCCGCCTGGGCTAAATAATCCAAGAGCTCCTCCATGTCTCTTTTCATGTAGTCCAGCAAGGTACATCTCAGGTCATTCACACCCACATTTACAATGACAGAGTCAAATTTGTATCTTGAATTGAGGGAACTGAGTGCATGCGTTATGTGGTGGATCGTGGCTCCTGACAGGCAGCTGACTGTTACTTTCTCCTTATTCAACCTAGTGAGTGCCTCACTATCGAGTCACCTATGACTAGTGTGTTGGGCATGCTGTTTTGCCTTAGGGGCTTTGGTTGAGTGACACACTGTTTAGGAGAGTTATCTGTCTCATGATTAGTGTTGTGTTGTGGTGGTCGGGTGCATTTCTGCCTTGGAGGTCTCTGCTGTTTGGGTAAATTATTATTGAGAGCCTCCACGAAAGTGGGTGTGTGGTTTGTTTTTCTATGTGAACGCAGTGTTGGATTGTGTTCTGGAGGGCTGTGCGCTCCATGTGGTGTGGTGCAAGTGTTGACCTTCTCCTCTTGACCAGCTATTCCGGTCTTGGCTGGAGAGTGCATGGCTTCCAATTTGGATATATAAGTGCATCTCTCACAAGTCTGACTGTTGGGAGGTAAGAGGAGAGGGTTGTCAGTGTACATGAGGCAGTTGCTACATTGCCTCAGGGTGCCCAAGTTCACCAGGTTAATAGGAGAAAGCACAGGGAACTGACCTTTTGACAAGCCTGGAGGGGTGGGCATTAATAAATACTGGAGCTGTTTCCTTGTAGAATGTTTAGTGCTGGTAGCACTTTTGTGTGCTACAATAATTGCTACAAGAAGTCTGGTAAAGTGCTAAACTAATAAGCTAGTAAAAGTGCAGGAGAGGTGAGAACTAGCAGATGTAAGAGAAAAATTGAAGAGCAGACTTTGGCACCACTCAGAAGCTTACAAACAGTCCTGGATACAGCAAATCTGTATCTGGACTAGATTAGTTACAGGAAAGGTGGGAAACAAGCGCAGATGTGGACTTTTAAACCAAAATGTTGAAAGAGATGGGTAGATTAGGCTAGCTTACTACATTTGGGAGGTGGAAGGAAAAGGGTTCAGCCTAATATAGTCCCAGAGAAGGAATCAAGCTTGTAATGTCTTGTAACCATATGTACAGTGCACCAAGCTGCTGCTTCCAGAAGACTTCTGGAATCTAAATCTTTCCAAAAAGCCATAGATAAAGCCAATGCCCTGGTAGATTGTCCTTAAACCTGCCTGGAAAAGTTTTGTTGTAGTGTGTATAACAAAAGGTAACAGTCTACACAAACATTTGGAAATAGTCTGTTCTGACACACATTGTCCCTTCTTCTTACCTTCACATGAAATGAATAATTGATCTGAAGATCTGAAAGATTTAGTTCTATCAAGATAGTACTTGACCTGTCAGTGAACATCCAAGGTATGGATTATCCTTTTTCCTTCATTTTTAGGTTTAGGGAAGAAAATGGGGAGATATTTAGTGTGATTTAAAGTAAAATTGGATACCACTTTAAGCATAAAAGAAGGATTAGCTTTCAAATAAACCATGTCTCTGAGGAAAGTGAGAAAGGGTTGTCTCACCTTAAGAGCTTGCAAGTCAGATACCTTTCTTTCAGAAGTCAGAGCAATCAGTGAAAATCTTTTCCATGTTAAGAACCTCAAGTCAGTCAGATTAGCTGTTTCAAATGGAGCAATTGTTAACTTCTTTAAAACACAATAAAGATCCCAGGGCAGGGCCACCAGTTTTCTTACAGGCCTCTTATGTAACACTCCTTTCAAAAATATTTTCATAGGATCATAGGAGGTTACTAGGCTATTGGCCCTGAGGCCCTATAAGTCTAACCAAGAGTTTAGCCCATGTTTTGACAAATCACCATTGACACGAGAATGTACTGAAAGATGAGGATTCATGTGCAGACATGCTGAAATAGCTAATAAATGAACCTTGATGGAGGAGCATAACTCTTGGCTGTAGAGATTTTCACGGAATGCCCAGAATTTTGCCTCATATGTTTGGCTTGTTCCTCATAAAATGTGTGGTTTTCTGGCAAATCAACTAGGATTGAAGTCACTAAATAATGATGTACATTTGAGGTTTAGACTTCATATCCTTCAGAAAATGAGTGCTAATACAAATACTGTTATTCTAGCAACTTTCTAACTTTATAAAAGCAATACTTAAACTCTTTCCCTATTTTGGGACCTTTTTCCCACAAATATTTTTGGCTTTGTCCAGATTACTTGCACTAAGAGGTTCACAAGTATGTGGAAAAGTAAGAAAGATCACACTTATTCACTTTGTACAAAATTATTCTTAATGTAAATATAAATACAAATAACAATAAAAGTCCATATAAAAAATGAACATAATTAAATTTCATTAAGGTCAACCAACCAGTTTAAACCTATTTCATGTTTTTTTAAAAATTGTGCTCATGTTAATTAACACTAAAAATTGTCTATAAAATTTGTCTATAAAATTTATTTATGTGTTGTATATATGAGGGTTTAAAACTATATTATACAAGTTATAATAATCTATAAATGCTACCAGAAGGCCAAGGAATTTTGTACAAAGTGAATAAGTGTGTTTTTAAAATGCTAGAATTTCATGTATTTATATGCACAGTTGCACTTTAACATTTGAACATCTAAATTTCAAAAGAAGTGTAGGAATTCATCGAAGGGTTAAAAGTTTTAGTTTTTTAAGTGATTAATTGTATAAATTTAATTTAATTGAACAATTATGTACTTTAAGAATAGTATAAAAATGTGTGGCACTGATTATGAAGTATTCTGAAGAAATCTGCTTAGGGCAGATGAAAGCGCTCAATCTGGTGGATGTTGATGTAATAAAGCCTTTAAAAACGTGTTGGGACGAAGTTTTTATTGGTATTTGGTTGCTGGTTCGAATTCTACTTTAAAATAAACTTGAATACCACTTCAAGCATAAAAGACAGATTAATTCTCAGAGAAATCCTCTCTCTCTGGGAAATAAGATAGGCTTGACTCACCATAAGAGCTCAAAACTCATCTATGTTTAGATCCTCATATCAGCCAGATTAGCTGGTTCAAATGGACCAAATGTTAGCCTCTCTAACACAAAATTACAATTCCAAGAAGTAGCAACCAGTTTTCTTGAAGGCATATTAAAGAAAATCTCTTTCAAGACCATTTTGACATGAGTATGATATTAAAGAGTTAAGATCCATGGGCAGACATGCTGAAATTGCCAATAAAATAACCCTGATGGAGAAATAAGAAAGGCCATTAAGAAAGTAATTAATTTAAATATTGTAAAAACAGAGAAAAAACAGTCCTAAATGGGTGTTGATTATGCTGTTGGTGTCAATTATATTTTCCATTTGCAAATATGTGATTTTCTAGTAGCAGGCTTTCTTGCCTCTATTACTACTTGATGCTCATTTTCAGTAAACAGGTGCCTAAAGGGAATTAAATCATATCATCCAGGCCATCTGTTGAAGTTGATTGGGGTCAGAGTGCATCAAACACCCTTTATCTTGTGTGAGTAAATCCATTCTGTGAGTCTTGTCTGGTTTGGTCTGGTGGATGTGGAATAACCCTGTGACAAAAAGGGTTATCCTCTTACTGTCATCTGTTACCTTGATGAATGATCTTCAGAACTCATTTGTCTGAAACTACCTGTTGCCAAAGAAAAAACTGGGAGTTCCAGACTCTCTGGAATGGAGAAGCAAGTTTTATTTTTTGTTGTTCCTAGCATTGTCCTTTCAGGGCTCAGCCTCCATCTCTCTACTGGCATGAAAGTTCTGAATGGCTTTTTAGTCAGCTCAGCTTGAGCTGACTAACAGTTTGGGCATGTTGAAGGTGCCCTGAAGCTTTGACAGCAGGCTGGTTGTTAGATCCTATACAAGATAGAACCTATATAGCTTAGACTACTGCAGCAGTGATCAATATAAAAATTATAATTATTGTCCAAGGAAAAGAAAAGAAAAGGCACCTGTCTTTCAGGCATTCTTGTATGGAGTCCAGGAGCAGAATCATTACAGCTTATTGCTCAAAGAAGATATAAATGCGTGTAGTTGAAAATCTCCATAGATAGATAGAATTTTGGAAGACCCTCTGATCTAGTCTCCATTTGTGAGGGTCTGTCCTTGTCCTCAGCTTCTCTGCCAAAAAGTTTTGCTCTGATGGAATGCAGGTGCCTGTAGAGTGAAACTGTGCTGTTAAGCTGTATCTCAAGTTAACATGGTGTGTCTGCAAAGGGGGTATGACCTGGTTCCCCCTTGCTTGTTGATGCACCACATGACTGAGGTATTGTCTGTAACAACTTGAGGAGGTCTCAGGAACCAATGATGATTCACAGAGTTGAATGTCTTGATCAGGGCAAGCATCTCTTTTACATTTATATTTGTATTTATATTCTTGCATCTGTCCTTCATGCCCCAAACACCTTGCACTTTTCTCACTCATGACACTGCTCTCCAAGCAAAAGCTGAGGCATCTGTGGTGGCTGACTGCTTTGGAACAGGCAGGGAAAAGGGGTTACCCAGATTTAGAGATATTTGCTGTCACCAAGTGATTTATCTTCTGACAAAACCCAGCACCAGGATTTAAAATGACAATGGATGTTGGTGATGGGACCAAGGAAACTTCAGATACCACTGTATCTTTCACATGTGAAGTCTTCCCAGGGGTATCATGAGAATAATAGATGCCAGGAAACCCACAGTCCAGAGGTATTCCCTCACAGTGACTGAAGTCTGAGAGGAATACCTTAGAAATAGATCTGTATCTATATATTTACACATATCTATATACATATCATATTTTTTTCTGTGGAAGAAAAGCTGTTTGACCTGAAGTGTCTAGCTGACAGCCCAGAAACAGAATTATGTGTGAAGGAGTCAAAAAAGGCTTTTGAATGTTCTCTTGGAACCCCAGCTTGTGTAAGAGATCTCTTACCCAAGAGAGATGTTCCTGACACTTTGAAAAAGACTTGGCAAACATAAGCAAGTCATCTAAATATGAAATAATGTTTATAGCCTGCAGTGGGCTATAACTGGAACTACACACTTTGTTAACACACTTGGTGCAGTGGATAGTCCAAAGGGTGAGGCAAATAAATGATAATATGATCCAGACACATAAAACCTTAAGCAATGCCTAAAGTCTGGATGAAAAGGATGTGATGATACTCATCTTTTAAATCTAATGTTTCCAAAAAACTTGAATGAGGGAAGGAGAGGTAACAGGTTGTGAAGTAACATTGTTTGAACTTGGGCACTGCCAGAAATAAATTTGTGAAAGAAAGATCCATAACTGGACTGTAAGCATTTCTTTTCTTTTTTTTCTTTGGCACTAAAAGCATCCTTGAATAAAAACTTTTCCCAACTAGGAAGGAGGGGTTAGTTCTATCACTCCCTGGGACAGCATGTGATGAAGGACAGGGGAAATAAAAGGAGCTGGTCTGGTGGATGTGGAATTACCCCCCCCCCAAAAAAAGAGGGATTTCTTCCTACTGCAATCTGTAGCCTCGATGGATAATTTTCCAGACCTATTTGTCTGAAAGTATATTTTGCCAAAAGGAAGAGTTGAAATTCAGACTTTTTGGAAGGGAAAAGGGACTGCCAGGGTGGAAGGGGGGACAAGGTCTCTTACATAGTCATTCTGACTACTTGTTGGACTGTCCTTAATTTTGGGAGTTCCTGAAATATTCCCCCACCACCACCATCGCCATTTCTTCTTAAACAGCTGTTTACCTGCAATTTGGTGAGACTCCTTATTTTATTTTATTTTATTTTTTTTTTGCCAAAATTGGATAAGAGGTTAGAGAATCCCTTAGAAAATTTGTTAAAGGAGGGATGAAAATCTTAGAGATTCTCTGTATCAATTTAACCCTTTCATCACATGTTTTGATAACCTCTGCAAAAGAGGAACCAAACTCTCTAACCAAATGAGAATTTACAATCCCATTTTTCACATCATCTGGGAGATTCTGAGAATGCAGCCAGGCAAGCCTACTTAAAACAGTACAAGTAGCCATAGCTCTGGAGGAAATATCAACTGAGTCATGCACACAAAGTAAATATTGAGTTGTGACTTGAACAATGGAATAAAGTAAATTATTTAAAGCAGACTTTTCTTCACAAGAAGAAACAGCAGACAAAACATTCCTCATGCTTTCACAATTAGTCATAATACACTAACATATGAGCCTGACAATTCAAATTCAGAAAACGAAGTTGCAGGAGGACACACTTTTTTCCCATACTTATCAATAATCTTTCTATCCTTAACAGACAGTGGAAGATTGGAATTAATCAAATGTTTATCAGCAGTAGTTTTAACTTAATCTAAAGCTTCAGGGTCAGGTTTGGGAAGAGTATATAACATTTTGTGGAACTTTATACATTATATCTGCCTTTTCAGGCTGTCAGGAAAATTGCAGGCACTGACACACACATCCTCCAGAGCTAAAAGAACTGGGAGAATAGGTGAAGGTTCTGGAAAATCCTTTTGTAGCAGCTTATAGTATTTTCTGAAGGACTGAGAAACATCAATGTTCTTCCACTGAAAACACTGGCACATTCTGGAGACAGTCTCAGAGAAAGAGAAACCTTCATAGGAAGAATCCGAAACTGAGCTCTCCTCTAGAGTCTTAATCAGAAATCCGAGGAGAAAACCCTGTATGTGCCCATTCATCTTCCTGTCTGGATTCAAAATCTTGAATCTCTTAAAGAAAAGAGGCACCCTTTTATATTTTGCCATAAACCATCTTATAAGAAGGATCAATAGCCTGAATTAAACCCTGAGATAGACCAAGTAAACTACTCCTGTTTAAGGATATTTGATGAGGTGTAGATACATGTTTAATTTTCTGTATCTTTTTGACAGGAAAATTGGCCAACAGTGTTATTAATGGCACCAGCAGCTTCCCCATGGGCACAATATTCTGTCTAAACAGAGAAGCCTTCTCCTTTCTCTCTCCCAAGATCAACAAGAATGAATCTCCCTTGCCCCCTAAGGGGACGACAACAGCCACAGAGGATATGGCTAACCCCAGTCCATCAAGGCTGTAGGTGCAACATCAGAGGGATCTGGGGTAAAAGTTAAGTGTCTGTGGATGAGGCTATGGCCACATCAGAGTCAGCCACCTGTGGCTGAGGCAAATTCTTAAATCCCTAGCCTTCTGTGGTTGCAAAGGCTGTTTGCTTAACTTTTTCTTTTTATGGCTGGAAGAAAGACTAACCATGAGACAAGTACTTTCTCCTATAGACAAGCTGAAAACAGTGCATCTTTCTCAGGGGAAACAAGCAGCAAAAGCTGGTAAAAATACAAAGCATTTAAAAGTCACTTTTCTCACACAAGAACTCAGCAGATAGCTCCTTAAAACATCTTGCCATCCCCAAAACATAAAATAAAACACATTTTCCACAGAAAATGTTGCTTTAATTGCTTTAAATAACTTTTAAACTGATACGAAAAAAATGAGCTCCTGTTTAACAGTACAGTTAAGTATCATCACAATCTGTTAAAACATATACTCCTAACTTAAAAAGTAACTTTCCTAAACGAGAAAGTACAATAAAATAACAATTTCTATAAAGTAGAAGATGTTTTCCCCAAAGGGATCTTATCTGCCTGTAAAAAAAACAACACAAGTTGACCATCGATCCTTGAAAGCGTCTGTTTAGCCAGCTCAACTTGAGTTGATTGATGATTTGTGGGCGTGGAAGGTGTTTTGAAGTTCTGCAACCTGGTCAGCTTTTAAATATTATGCAGGATATAACCAATATAGCTAAGCCTACTGCAGCAGGATTAACATCTATGAATGCCAATCTTAAGTTCTATAATAAAATGAAATACTTCCTTAATCAAAATTAACTGCTAGATTTGCTTTCATTTTGTATTTATTTGCTTGCATTAATTTCTTAATCAAGTACTCTTATAGGGCTCTCTCTAGGGTCCTCTCCTCCTTCGCATCTACTGATGGGCTATTGCTTATAAAGTTTGCTGATTACTGCAGACTGGATGCAATCGTGCTCATTTTTGGACAGTCATATATTTCACTGCAAACTTGATAGTACTGATGGTTGGTGTATCAATCATGGTTCATAGGTAGGTACTAGGCTATCTGCCCAAAGACATTTATAAGCCTAGCCGGAATGTGTTGGCTTTTGCTACACCCTTAGATTAGTTCCCTATGCCTCTGTCCAGCACAGCAACTGAAGTGATCCCTGGGGTCAACTTCCTGTTTCTCATCCACTCATCAAGGTTTCTCTTGAAGAGTGTTAGTGAGGAGCTCTGCCTAATGTAGATTGGAATCTTGTTCCAGAGCATGGGAAGTCTCTGGGACAGGAATCTATCCCTCCAGCACATCCTATTTATTGTCGTGGTGAGGTTTAGACCTGTAGAGCGTGTGGCTCGAGGGGATATGTTTTTTTTAGGTGGAGCATGTCCATCAATTCTGAGTTGGACATGGCCTTGTATGTCAGGCAGAGATCACCTCTGACTAGGCGGTATGCAACTGAGTACAGCTGGAATTTCTTCAGTTGAGCTGCATAGGGCATCTGTTTGAGGCCAGTGATCCTCTTGGTGAGGTACTTCTGTGGTCTTTCCAGCTGTTGCAGGTGTCTTGTAAGGTACAGCCCAAATGGGGCATTGTACTCTATGATGGGTCTGATGAGTGATGCAAAGAGGGGCAAAATGACATCTTTTGATCTGGAAGCAAACCTTTTGTGATTAGGTGGGTCACACAGAAGTATTTTCTAACCACTTTGGCAATGTGATTATCAAAGGAGAGATTACTATCTACTTGGGTCCCCAAATCCCTTATTTTGTCTTCCGTATTTAGGGGGCTACCGCCTATGTGGTAATTTGTGGGTACTTTGTTTTTTCCAAAGGGGATGACTATGCACTTTCTGGCATTTAGCTTGAGGCCATGGTTTTGACACCAGGTATCTGTCTCAGTGAGACCCTTTTGGAGGATGTCTGTGTCAGCCAGGGGGAGTCAATTAGAGCCCCTAGTTTGCAGTCGTCTGTGAACTTGGTCAGCCATAGTCCTCCTGTGCTTGCCTGTACCTCTGAGAAGTGTATGCCGAACAGGAGGGGTCCTAGGACTGAGCCCTGGGGAATGCCACTTGTAACCGGTTTAGAGTCAGACCTAGCTCCCGTAACTCTTACCATGTGGGTTCTGTCTGTGAGCCAGTTGGCAACCTATCTCGTGATGTAGGAGTTTATGCTCAGGCTGGTGAGCTTGTCTATAATACCAGAATGGGGAATGGTGTTGAACGCCTTTGTGAGGTCTAGGTAGGCTGTCTGGACCACCTTTCCCTTGTCTATAGCCTTGATAACTGTCTCAAAGAAGTCCACAAAGTTTAGGAGGCATGATCTGCCCTTACAAAAGCTGAACTGGGTAGGGTCCAGTGTTTGGAGGTTCCCAATGTCTCTGTTAATGAGATCCATGATGATGTGCTCCATAGCCTTGCAGACCAAGCTAGTCAGGCTTATAGGGCGATAGTTCCTGGGGTCTGTTGTGGCTCCACCTTTGTGGAGTGGAATAACTGTTGCTGGGCGCCACTCTATGGGCATGCAGCCTGTGGAGAGGCGGAGTTTGAACAGTGTGTTTAGGTGAGGGGTTAGTTCATCTTTGAGCTCATGTAGGACACAGCCTGGGACACCGTCTGGTCCCATTGATGCTGTGTTTCTGGCTTTGGAAAGGGCTGTTTTAACCTGAGTGTCTGTGATTTCATGGGCACTACATTCATCTGGTATGGTTATGGGCCCTTTTGGGGGTGAGAGGGGGGGTGAAGTTTGCACTGAACTCATCTGCCAGGATGTTGGTGATATCGGTCAGTTCAGTGTATTTTGTGCCATTCTGCACTAACTCTGAGCAGATCTGGGAATTGCCACTTAGATTCTTCACATAGCTAAAGAATGCCTTGTGGTTATCTTTGGAGTCCTTGGCAATTTTTCTTGCGAAGCTAGCCTTGGATGATTTTATGAGGGATTATAGTTTCTTGCTGATACTGATCAGGGATGTCTTCCTCTCTTGGGATTTTACTCTTTTCTGTACTAGTTTCCTCTTTCTATTGTATAGCTTGTTTATGGCAGGGGTCCACCAGACTGGTTTCCTTTTCTTGGAGGAGTGAGTCTTGGTTTTGCTTGGGATAGTACTATCCATGCATTCTTGTAGGTGCCTGTAGAGCACATTAGTAAAGGATTTGACAGCTTGGGCAGCGTTATCCTTTAGCATGGGGGATTTTAAACTTTCCACCTTGGTCTTAAGTAACATGAAGTTTGCTTTTGAAAAGTTTTTCACAGTAGTTTCTTTGACCAGGGGAGGGGGAGGAATGTGGATATCCAGAGTGATTAGTTTATGGTCAGATCTAACCAGCAAGGGGTTAACCTCCAGTCCGGTCGCCCATGTTGGTGATGACCAGGTCCAATATGTTGTCACCTCTGGTGGGGGTGTTGAACAGTTGATCCAGGGTGCTTGAGTTTATAAATTCTAGGAAATGTTGGGCAAGAGAGTTAGTACTTGAGTAGTTCTCCCAGTTAATATTTGGGTAATTGAAATCACCCAATATCAGGGTGTTTGGTAGGACCTTTATGTTTCCCACTGTTTCCAGAAATGTGGAATGGGGGTCCTAGGACATGATGGGTGATCTGTAGCAAGCTACAATTTGAATTGCAGTTCTGCCCATTGTTAGTTGCACGTGGATGATCTCTGAAGCATCGTGTTGTGCCACTAACCTGGAGGTGTGGGTATCCTTGATGAATATGGATACGTCCCCGCCTTTTGTATTTTGGTCCAGGTTTTGTGGCCGAAATGTATGGTATGAGTTATAGCCTGGTTGTGCTGGGGTGCTCTCTTGAGCCTTAAACCAGGTTTCTGTTACTTCACATATATTGATTTTCTCCATACTGAGGAGTGCCTCGAGTGCATGCATTTTGAGGTCTAGACTTCTGGCATAGAGTAACATTACCCTCAGTTTTTTGTTACTTGTGCTATTTACGGTGGTAGGTTTGTATTTTGAGCCTTGCCTAAAAAAGGCACTATGGGGGTGGCAAGAGCCTTGGCCAGTATTCGAAAGCCTAAGGGTGACAGGTTCAACCCATCTCTAGCGAAGCAGCTTGGCTTGTTGAGCATGTCATCCCAGGCTGACAGACACTGGATCCCCTTTGAATGACACCAGAAGCTTAGCCAATTGTTGAAATTGATAATTTTTTCTTTATACCGTGGTATCAATCTCAGTGAGGGCAGGATGCTACTCAGGGTCAGGGTCATACCGGCCTGGACTACGTGATCAGAGAGCTCTTCCATGTCTCTTTTTGTGTAGTCCAGGGAGGTACGGCTCAGGTCATTCACACCAACATGGACAATGACAGAGTCGTATTTGTACTTGTTCTGGAGTGACCTGAGTGCTTGTGTTATGTGGCGGATCCTGGCACCTGACAGGCAGCTAACAGTAACCTTCTCCTTGTTCAGCCTAGTGAGTGGGACGTCAGTGTGCCTGACTACAGAGTCACCTATTACTAGTGTGTTGGGTATGTTATTTTGCCTTAAGGGCTGTGATTGCGTGGCACACTGGTTTTGTGAAGTATGTATTTCATGGTTTGTGTTGGGGGTGGAGGTTGCTTGGATGTCTGCTTTGGAGGTTTCTGTCGCTTTTGCAGATTTTTATTTAGAGCCTCAGAGTATGTTTTTGTGTATTTATGTGTGTTTTTTGCCAGTGCTGGTTTCATAGGTCTATGTGAGACTGGTGGTGTGATGCAAGTAATTCCCTTCTCCTCTTGACTGTCTGGTCCAGTCTTGGGTTGAGAGAGCTTAGCCTCCAGTTTGGATGTATAATTGCATCTCTCGCATGTATTAGTGTTTGGTGGCAGGAGGAGAGGGTTGTCTGTGTACATGAGGCAGTTGTAACATTGTCTCGAAATGCCCAGATTCACCAGTTGGACCAGAGAGTACACATGAAACTGCCCTTTGGACATGCCTGGATAGGTACAGTGAGCTGTTTTACTGATTGGCTGGTAAGGTCGAATAGGGATAAAATTTAATGCAGAAAATGTACTGTGATTTTGTTTGATAAAGAAGAATTCTATAAACTCATAAAGAACAATTCCATAAACTCATATTACATTGAAAAGACCCCTTATAATTGATTCAGTCATTAGAGATCTCTGTAAATTCATCAACAATGAACTATCCTTTGATCAAAATGAGTCATTCATAGTTAGGAAATCATTCTACTTGGCATAGCTAATTCCAAAGACATACCCTTAAGAATAAGGAAGTCATAATTCTTCACCACATTTCCCTCATTAAATCTATCATAGAATGCCATGCTTCAGTAGTCATCTTTCCAAACATCTTGCCCAACTAGAAAATGCCTGAAGATTACTAACCAATAAAATTACTGGGCTGAAATCCGTAAGCTACACTGACAGACCAATAGCCTTCTCACTATATACTGCCTCATACAGGTGATCGTGGTGATCTCTGTGTCGCCCTCTGTGCCACAAAAGACCCTACTGCTTGATCCTCTGCACCTGCATAAGATTAGCAGCATTGTGAACAATTGCACCAAGGACCATAACTTTTATTCACTCATAAATAGAACCTCCTGGCATAACAGATTTATAACCCAATATAACTTGTAACTTGTATTTATGGAAAAAACTCTCCATGCACATCAAACAAAGTAACATATTGGCTGCTTATAAAACTAATCTGGACAATTTTATGGGTAATAAAAAAATAATTCATGAGGAATATAGCATGGCACTCCTTGACTGGGGAACCTATATTATTCTTAATATATTGGGCTTATCTGTCTAAGCTTCTCTATGTCTTTTGGACCTCATGCCTATTATAAAAAGATGAACTTATTAACTTGTGACAGTGAATTAAAGTAGAACACTATGTGGCTGAAATGATACCAAGAGCAATTTCATTAAACTTAAGATTATTTATTTTATTTTATTTTACATTTGCTAACTGGGTTAGTCCAGCTGAGCGTTTAGCTCGTTTTCAGTGGAGACCTGAGGAGAAAAGCTCCGCAGTCAGTATTTGCATTTTACTTACAATCAGTAAGACATTTTTATTTGCAGCTAAACAAATAGAGATAACATTTACAATAAATCATACAGAAAGCAGTTGGGTACAATGACAGAAATCATACTGCAAAAACTTGGGTACAATGTCATGAAAGAAATACAGTGATCATAATTCCTAAGTGGTTATATACAGTATAGGTACAGGAGTAGTAGTAAGGGGATAAAGTGGTTAAGCATAGAGACAGAGGGGCAGATGATTATTAAGTGAGACAGTGAAAGAGAATGGAGGGAGGAGGAACAGAAGCTAAGGTTGGGTAGTTTCAGGGAGGATGACTACAGTGGCAGGACCATTTATTTGTTAGGTATCTCCTAGTAGATAGTTTGAAATGCTTGGTTTGGTCAACAGACCTAATTTGTAGGGGTAGTTGGTTCCAAGTTGAAGCAGGTTTATAGTTATAGAGTAAACACCCTGTTTTGGTTTTGGGTTTATAGATCTGTAGGAAGCCCTGGTATGAGCTACATAGTGTCCTGATTAGGAAATATTTAGATATAATAGATAGATGGCTAGGGCAGAAAGATGGTAGATAGAGGATGGAGTGGATAATTTGCAGTTGATGTAGTAGCAGCAAATGAGGGAATTCGAGTCAGTCCAATTGTTTAAGAGATAGGCAATGGTGTGACTTGTAAGTTTGGTTTGCAACAAATCTAGCAACCTTATTATAGGTAGTTTTGAGTTTAGTTATGAGTGTGATATTAAGATTTGTGTATAACTGACAGCTATAGAGAAGGCTGGGAAGAAGAAATGCAAGAGAGAGAGTTATTCTGGCTGCATTGGTTAAATGTATTTTGTTACGGTAAAGGAGTCCAAGTTTCTGGTGAGTCTTTTTGATAGAGGTAGTGACTTGGAGATCAAATTTAAGCTGATCGTCTATTATGACTCCTAGCAGTTTAGTGCTAGGTTCAGCAGTAATGATAGTGCCATTGTTAGATAGGATGGAAAATGCAGTTTTGAGATTGATGAGGTTTTTTGGGAGGAAGAGTAGGTGCTTAGTATTCTTAGGGTTGAGAATTAATTTGTTATCACAAAGCCATGTCTCTATGGTGTTGAATGATGCCTGGGTAGTAGAGTGGAGGTCAGATGGATTGTCAGCAGTGGTGATGACTGTTGCATCATCTGCATATTGTACAAGTGTAGAGTTGGGACAAGAAGTGTAAAGTAGGTTGGTGAAAATATTGAAGAGAAGTGACCCAAGTATGGATCCTTGGGGGATACCTATTGGGACCTTTGGGGGGGTAGAGCAGAGTGCCATTTAACAGCTTGCAGGTGGTTAGAGAGATAGCTAAGAAAACAGGATATGGTGGAAGGAGAGAATCTTAAATGAGAGAGGTTTTCTAGGAGGAGGGGATGGGAGACAGTGTCAAAGGCTTTGGACAGGTCGAGGAACAGACATGAAACTAGTTTATTGTTGTCATGGGCCAATGATACAGTATTGATGAAGGATATTAGTGCAGTTGTAGTACTGTGTTTAGAATGAAATCCATGTTGTGTGTTTGCTAGAAGGTTCAGTTGTAGAAGGTACTGCATTATCTGCTTGTGAATGCATTTCTTAAGAATCTTGGAGAGAAGAGACATTATAGCAATTGGTATGAAGTTAGATATATCAGAAGAATTACCTCCATTATGTATAGGTAATGTATAGAATGTTTTCCATATTGCTGGAACGTATGATTCAGAGAAAGATTGGTTGATCAGGATGGATACTGGATAGGCTTGGGGTTCAGCAGCAATCTGTAGGAAGTAAGAAGGTAGATTATCAGCTGAGGGAGAGCAGGGTTTGAGTTTAGAGAGTAGAGATTTAATATAGTTAGTTGAGACTGATGTAAGGGAAAAAGTGTTAGAAGGATAAGGAGGAGAAGTTGAGAATGTGGGGTTATTAGTATTTTTTTCTAGTGGGAAGATCATTAATTATGGTGGTAATAATTATATGTGGTTTATTAAAAAAATGCCTACAACTGAATGACTGCATTCTGTTGAAATAATTATTTTTAAAAAGATGACAGTATACGCTTTCAGTAGAAGATCAGCAAAGTCCTTAGGGGTCTTGGTTTTACAGCAGTTACCTCCAATGCAAGTGTTGTCATGCCAAGACTGCTCCAGATGCCCTTGCAATCCACAGCCTTTAGACAATGAGTGCATTTATGCATGACTTGTAAACCTAAGACAAGTTAGGCTTGCTTTCAGCAATGACTGCGTCAGTTCAGTGATTTCTGTTAGTATGCCATTCTTCTTTTCTGTACTCCTAGATAAGATGCGTTTTAACATACTGTAATGTGGTAGCGGATAGGTCAGACAATGTTACTACCATTATCTGACTTTCCAGTTACTTCTAACAACACTTTGTCACAAAATTCAGGTGATGTTTTTGCTATTTTATTTCCTGGCACAGTAATGTGTTTTCTGTGCATTTACCAGGTACTCTAAAATTTTAAAATCAATATTAAAAGTTTAGCCTACAGGACTATAAACTGAGACTTGCACTAGTTAGATTGTTTTTACTGTTGCCTGAGTATTATCAATATAGGTCTTCCTTTTTCTGTTTTTGTAATTCGTCTTTTTTAAAACACATCCTTATATGAGAAGTATGAGAGGTACAAATCAAACTGCATTAATTTACTCTTGATTATTCGGATTATCCCAAAACTAAAGATTTTTAATTGTGCTGCATCAAAAATATGTCTTCATTCTTATTTTGTTCTGTGTTCCTATTAGGAAATATACAGAAAATGTATATCAATAAACATTATTTCTCTAGAACAATGAATTATGTGATTTTTAAAGGCTTTAGCTACCACTCATTTTAAATCATAACCATCAGTAAGAGGCGGTTTTGTATTTGCAGCCACCTATAAAACTCCAAGGCAGGTTTGCATTATGTTAAGCTATTAATTTAGGGTCTGGCAAGCAAAGTAACATTATTAAGCAGCCAGCCGAATGCCACCCACATATAATAAATTAGTCTGTGTTTAACCACAGAGGAAAGCTGACTAAGCTTATTGTATGTAAGTAGAGCCTGATTACACAGAAATGACTTGGGGCACAATATTTAAGCTGATGATTGCATGTTGAGATTAACATCATGGGAACAAAAATGTTTGATTATTATTATTTTCTTGTTTTATGTTAAAAGTTAGTAGTTTAACTAAGGTAATATATCATTTAGAGCTCTGAAATAGAAATCTGCAACAGAGTTTATAACTGGGAAATATGTGGTAGGTAGAATGCAGCACTTTTTAACTTTATGCCAGTATCAAATAAACAGTACTGAATATTATCTTCTGGATAATTTAATTTATGAATAGGTGCCAGGTAAAATAAACGTGAGAATTGAGAGTGACTACAAATTGGATAGGTTTCTTGCATATATTTAATAATCTGTAAAAGCACTACTGAACATTACCTAAGTATTTTGTAGTATTATTTTAGACAACAGCTAAAGGGTGACATTTAGTTTCATGCAAACAACTAATACATGTAATTTATTAGCCTGTTTTTAACAGTCAGTCAGGTTCTATATACTTCAAGGGTTCAGTACTTCAGTACTTGTGTGTAGGTATTTACGTGGCTATGATTTTTAAACTTTTACATAGTGTAATGTTTCAACCAACACTTGTTATCTTAAGATTAATCAAGAAACAGAAGAACAAATCAAAATTATTACATTTCATAATGACTCTAGCAGACCAGCAGGTGAAAAATAAGATGCATCTGATTCACTTGTTAAATGACATGTGACAGTAGATTTTGATTTAGAAATGAGCAGCGTGTATGATGGCTGTATCTGCCCATCTAGTGTTTTATGAGAACAGAGGGATGAAGAGGTTCATTGGTTCATAGTAGTTACTAGGTACGCATTTCAGGAAACCATTAAGGAGCCTAACCCAAATTCCCAACTGTCCCAAAGCACTGTCTGGTTAAGTGACTTGCTTAAGGTCACAAATTAGGCAAATAAAGACTGAGAGACTCAAATCCTATACCACAGAAAGTAGCCCATTAATTGCTAATAGCCTTAATCCTCTGAGCTAACGACCTTGCTAAGAATAGTAAATGAAAAGCTAGAAAAAAGGCACAAAAAATAAGAATAGACAGAGAAAATGAACACAAACCATAATTATTGAAGTATACCTTGTTATTAGTATTCCTAGAAAATCCAGTAAAATTCTGGAATTTTAACTACATATTGTAAAAATAATGATATTATAAAATCTAGCTTGCATTTCTTAAATTTACTGTCTGCATTACTTCCACTGTACTTTATTTTATTTTTAGTCATTTAAAATTAAATCTTAATATGTTTATATAAGATACACTAAAATATAATGGAATCACAGTAATGACTGGAAAATACAATAAGAATCAGACATATGATTAAGCAATAATCCACCGCTGTGTGGGGGTATATCTGTATTTACCCATGCTTGATGTGGCTTGATCACGAGGGAAAAGCCTGAATGATTAAACAAAGCTGACCATGGATAAATCCTGAAATACCCACCCATAGGAGTGGGATATTGCTGTTATACAATAACATTATTTAAGAAAGAAACTGATTACTTTTTTAAATGACGTGTTTGCATAATGGTGCTTTAGGCTCCTCCTGCATCCTACATATTTTGTAGGCACAGATAAAAATTGGCTATAGGAGATTCAGTCCTGTTGACTAATGTTGCCAAAAATGGGCAGGGGGATTTGCCAGTGATAAGTGTGTTGCGGACCCTGTCTACTCCAACCTATGCCAGGAACCCATGCTAATAGTAGGAGGGGTATATTTGCCCCTATCAGCTAGTGTGTGCTCACCATAAAACCCAGCAGCCCTGGGTCAATAAGCTACTGACCATAGCTCTCAACCTTCCATCTCCAAAATGAGGAACACTAGCCTTCATAATGTTGAACAGATGGGCAAAACGTGGAACACATACTAATGGCTTATTAACAACTTCAACTAGGAAGGTCATAGGATGGTTAAAATATGCTGGTTTTACTTATAAAAAAGATATTTTGATGAATTAATATGATTAATTTCTATTTAACATAGATTTCACTTAAATTCCTAACAATGAATGTGTGACAGTCTCTTTCAATGTGGAAATTTAAGGAACTTCGAGGAACATGAACTTTAAGACCCCAAATGAGGTACGTTCCTCATAATGAGGTACACTTGAGAGGTATGCTACTGGCTGGTGTCCAGTTTCCCTGCTTGGTTTACCAGGGATAGATCTGTTGAGCAAAAGCTGGATGTAAAACCAATCAACCTGCCAAATATGAACTAAAGATTGCTACACTCAGTGTACATTCACTGACAAGGTGCAGCCTGAAGAGGATAACATGATAGTAAAGAGAAAGCTGGACATCCAATGTATCCAGGAGACAAGATAGAAAAGCAGTGCAGCACAGACACTTGGCTTGAGATCCAAAGTCTACTACTTAGGAAGAGGGCAGACTAGAAATGTTGTAGAAATTGTGGTGAAGGACAGTCATCAGAAGACAATGAGGGGATGTCATCAGAATTATTGATAGACGTGGCAATCACTCTCCAGTGTCAGGATTGAGCACTATTCATACCTCAGCCTATGCCCCACAACACGGTTGTGATAGTGATGAAAAGAGCACATTCAGGCAGCAGTTGCAGGACCAACAAGATAAAGCAGGACAACATGAATTTGAGTTGATAATGGGTGACCTTAATCTGCATAATGGGACAGACAGACAGAACCAGCTATGAGGACTTCTGGGGTCTACATGGATGGAACAACATGAATAAAGAAGGAAAGGTCATTCTAGACCTCCATCTGTCAAATGGCTTGATGGTGGCCAACACATAGTTCAGCAAGAAAGATAGTCACAACATCACATACAAGAGAAGCCAACAGGCAGCTCAAGTAGACTTGCTCCTTGTAAGGAAAAGGCACTGGGGTAGAATCACAGATTTTAAAGTCATCCATAGTGAAAGTTGTCAAACAGCATAAACCACTGGTGGCCAGTGGTCAGAGAAGGCTCTACATTCAACAAAGACTAGAATGAAGATCTGGAAGTTGAATGAAGAGAAAGCACAAGTGTTCAAGGAATTACTTGGGGTTATAGCATCTCAGGAAGTAGAGCAAATAGGTGGAGTTAAACAAGAATGTCAGCATATTAAAATAGCATGCATAAGGACTATAGAACAGATATACAGCCAAGCCAGGTATGGAAGCAAGGTACATAAGGGAGTTTGGTGCTGGAATGCAGAAATAAAGGAAATCATCAAAAAAGGAGGAATGCAGTAAAAAGTGAAAGATACAAAAGATGGACCGGGTTAAAAAGGAATACGGGTTAGCTAAGAAAAAGGCTAAGAGAAGAGTTGCAATAGCAATGAACAAGGCATCAGAGGTATTCTTATCAGTTTCTGGAAAGTGACTCAGTAGATGGCACAAAGAAACTCTGTCACATTGCAAGACAAAGACAGAAAGATTAAAAAGATAATCAGATAACCTTCATAAGTGATCCCTGCAGCAACTTGCTCACCAGTCCACTGGAAATCAAAGGCAGATAGAAGAACTTCCAGCAGCTTCTCTATAAAAAAATACACCACAGAAGCTGTACTGTCCCAGACACAGCCTACAATGAAAGAAGAAAAAGGGCCCACCCTAGACAAAGTAAAAAGAAAAAAAACAGTAAGGAAAGTGAATTCAGGAAAAGCAGCATGCTCATATGAGATGAAAGCAGCAGGCTCAGATAAAGACCCAATTGATTCGATCAAGATATTGGGTAAGATAGAGGGTACTTATAGCAGTATGGAGAGAGAGAGGTGTAACTCAGATACCTGGAGAATGAGCATACTAGTGCCAGTGTGCAAGAATGTAGAGTTGTGTAAGTAACCTCACCTTAACAAGAGATGATTAAATGATCACTGCTGTAGTAGCCTTAGCTATATGGGTTGTATTCTGCCAAGGATATAAGAGCTGGCCAGCTTTCCAAGCTTAAGGGCACTTTCCATGAACCCAAACTGTCAGTCAGCTTGAGTTGAGCTGACTAAAAGATAAGTTTGGCAACAAATAAAGGGAAGATAAGTCCCAGAAGTACAATGGTAGGAAGAACAGAAAATTAATAACCACAACCTGGCATAAACAACACACAAAAATAAGGAGGATGTAGGGAGGGAGTGGCTACTGCAGCAGTGATCTTTCAAACATCCACTGTTATGGTAAATATACTTTCACAACTGTACTATGTTCTTCCTATTGATCACTGCTGCAATAGCCTTAGCAATATGGGTAGATTACCCGAGCTTACTACATTTGTAAGGTGACAGGAGAAGAGTCCTTTAACCCCTGGAGAATGGTCCTTGCAAAGCCTGTTCTAGACTTAGAGAAGGAATCAAGCTTATAGAGCTTTGTAAAGTATGTACAGAAGACCAAGTAGCAGCTTCTAGAACACTTTTAGAATCCCACTCCTTCCAAAAATCCATAGATGAAGCTTAGGTTCTAGTAGAGTAGGCCTTTACCCTGACTGGAAGAATTTTGCTGTGGTGAGTATAACAAAAGGTAATAGAATCAGACAACTGTTAACTATAGAAGACTTATTCCCATAACCAGAATCCCAACCTATGTAACACACATTAAAGAATTTAAGTCCTGGTTCACATCAGAGGTACAATTTTTTTCTGGAGACCAATCTCACCCCAGAATCCAACATGATCATGGTATGGGATGCATTAAAAGCCTATCTTTGTGGTAAAATAATAACATGGTTCAAAAATAAACAAAAAATGGGACTTGGATTTGCAAAATATTCAAACTCAACTCTTAAACATTAAACCTGATCCCTCCCTGATAAGATGAAAAAATTGAGAAGCTTAATAAGCAGTATTCAGATATACTATCCCATAAAACTAATTTGGCATTGGAAAGACTAAAATTAAACTCCTATGCATCATCACCTAAACACATGCACAATCTGTCACTGAGAGCCAAGATACATTCTAAATCAAATAATATAACTAAACTACTACATGAAGGTTCTAATAGAACTGTTTCTGACTTAGGAGATATTTTAGATGCTTTCAAGTTTCATTATTCCAAACACTTTGGTTCCAATCATTCAGTTAATTAATATATAAATGTAGGTATTCCTTCACTTAATCAGTTAAGGTCCCCAGGAGAATCTTGATACAGTTCTTGAAGCACAAATCTCACTAGAGGAAATTAAACAAAAAAAATCAAAAAATGTAAGCCCAATAAATCCCCCAGGATGGATGGCATAATCATTGAAATATATAAATTGTTCCCCTCATTTGTTCTATGATTAATCATTGAAATATATAAATTGTTCCCCTCATTTGTTCTATCCCTCTTTCACAAAACTTTAGTAGAAGTTCAATCATATGGCACTATATCACCTTCGTGGAGATACTCTTTGATCTCACCTATCATAAAAGCCAATAAAGACCCACAGCTTTGTAGTTCTTACAGACCCATATGATTATTAAATAATGATTATAAAATCTTTATGTCCATCTTTCAAGATAGATTAAAGGTCCCACTAATGCAAATGATAAATGATGATCAATCAGGCTCCATACATGAAAGACACACTTATGATAACATCCAAAGGATCTTAACACTTATTGAATATTTGAGCAAGGGAAATGAAGAAGCACTAGTGATTAGTTTAGACATAGAAAAGGCATTTGATTCTGTCAACTGGGAATATATGTTTGAAGTGTTACGTCATTTTCACTTTCCATCTTCTTTCATTTCTCTAATAACAAATATATACCAAAAGAATGTAGCTGATGTTAAATTAGGCCCCTTCACTTCTGAATCTATTCAAATAACCAAAGGCACTAAGCAGGGATGTCCCTTATCCCCTATTTTATTTACATTAGCCATTGAAATATTTGCTGCCCTTATTCTTGACAATCCAAAGATCATTGGTATAAATATCTACAATCAGTATAATTCCAAGATAATGCTTTATGCAGATGATATCTTGCTCACGTTAAGTAATTCACAATCAGTTCTATTAGAATTAGATTCTGTGATGATCCATTTCCAGAAAATCTCAGGTTTACATTTCAATAGATCTAAATCTAAACATATGCTCTTAAATACGAAGGGAAATGTACAATCGGAAAATCATTACATTATTGGTGCAATCTCAGATTCTCTTGATTATCTAGGAATAACACTATGTAAATCCAAACACAATTGAATATAATTATAAAAATATTATAAATTTATTAAATAAGCATAGAAATAGATGGAATAAAATTCTCATCACCTTTGAAGACAAGTTACAATTAATAAAAATTACACTTTTACTAAAAATACTCTACATAGCTCTAGTTCTTAACTTTTCTTATAAATATCAATACATTAAAGATATAAACAGATTACTAATGAAATTCCTCTGGTTCCCCAAAAGAAACAGAATAGCTTTTTTACATCGTATTAGATCTTGGGAGCAAGGAGGAATCAAATTCCCGGAAATTGAAACATATATTAATGCATCCATATTTAAGATTATTTTAAACTGGAATAATCCAAATTATCACTCTAGTTGGAAACTATTACATCTAACCTTACTAATTAATGAAAATGCCCTGTTAGCCAAACTTCCATTGAATAATTCTTCTAATAAGTTCTGGTACTTCTTATGTCATATTACCCAACACAATATTGCCAAACCCACAAAATTAAATTCATTAAATTACTATTTTAATTTCTTCAGAAACTTTGTTAACTCTAATGCTGATATTAAGACCTGGTTTGAACAGTTAACACCCTTTAACATTACAAGGAATTTTCCTGATAAAATACATCTCAGTGTTTTAGATAGTCGGGAATCCAAGAACTTTATATGTTGGTATCAATGCATAAATGACACTAAAGTTTTAGACTCTCAGTTTCTTATAAAAGAGCATGATTTACTTCTTCAAAACTGGTTAATTCTACAAAGTATCTTAACTTATTCTCAAGATTTATGCATAATACTTAAAAACTCATCTTATCAAGAAACACCAAAGATGATAACCCTCATGTGTGAAACTTTACATGATAGCTTTAATACAAATAGCATTATTTCAAAATTATATAACATGGTAATTGTTTATAAGGCTAATATAAATCAAAGTTACTGGAACTTTATATTCAAAGGCTGTTCTTTTAATTTCTCACATGATGAAAAACAAAATATTCTGTTATCCATCAAGCATACTTCATGGTCTCATTATTGGAGTATTTTTGCTTGGCAATATCTCTATAGGGCATTTCTGACACCAGATAAGATAGTCAAAATCAATAATAGCTCCAGTGCATCCTGCTGGAGATGCACAGAACATACTAAAGCCGACTGGGCACACATTTTTTATGACTGTCCTAAATTAAAGGGATATTGGAACAGCATAGAAGATTTTCTCAAAGCATTATTCACTGATTCCTTCTTATTGTCTAAATCATTAGTTCTTTTCAATGTGAATGAAGGTTACTTTTTGAATAAGAATAATTTATATTTACTATGGTCAGTACTTGCTATCACCAGAAAATGCATCACTAGAAGATGGAAAACTAGCTGCCCACCCACTGTTGAGGATTTCTTGTCTTCAGTGAAAGACCTGGCAAGCAAAGAAACTAAGACCAAAGAACTTAGAATCTATCCAAAGACATCTGTTAATAATTAAACAGCAAAGATGTGGTGAAAGTGCCCAAAACATAACTAGTAATCCAAAATTAGGCACCGGAGACCAGCAGTTCCAACATACAAGTAATTACTTGTGTGTTGGAACTGCTGGTCTCTGGTGCCTAATTTTGGATTACATTTGTTAATAATCCTTGGACAAAAGTTTTAGCACTTATTGATACTTTACAATGGACCACAACTCTTCCTGAACTGATACTTATACTAAAGAACTTGTGTATTTTAACTGTGATCTGCAGTTTTGCTTCAGGCCTATGTGTATATTGTAAATAGTCTTAAACTTGTTTGTTAATAATTTGACTTAGAATGGGAATACTGTTTGTCATTTGTTGTCTTTTACTTTTCTTGGAAAACGTAATAAAATATTTTGAAAAAAAAAGACTCAGACAACTATTTGGAAATAGTCTGTATTAACAAAGGGTGTCCTTTCTTTTTACCTTCATAAGAAAAGAACAAAAGATCCAAATATCTGAAAGATTTACTTCTGTCAAGTTAGTACCCAGGTTGTCTGTGGACATCCAAGGTACAGAGTATCCTTTCTCCCTCATTTAAAGATCAGTAAAGAAAATGGGGGAATAGATAGTTTGGCATAAAGTAAACTCAGATACCACTTTAGGCATAAAAGAAACCCTTTCTCTGTGGAAAATGAGATAGGGTTGACACACCATAAGAGCCTGCAACTCAATCACTCTTTTAGCAGAGGTCAGAGCAATCAGTGAAACTGTTATCCAAGTTTAGAATCTCAAGTCAGCCCAATTAGCTGGTTTTAATGGAGCAAGTGTTAGCTACTCTAACATAAAATTATGATCCCAAGGCGGGGCCACTGGAATTCTTGGAGGCCTCTTAAGTAAAACCCCTTTCCAAAACCTTTTGACATAAGAAAGCCTTGAAAGGGGAGGATCCATGGGAAGACATGCTGAAATGGCCAATAAATGACCCTTGATGGAGGAGTAAGAAAGTATATAGGAAAACATCTCACACAAATATTGTTAAACAGGAGAACGCCTAGCCCTGAATCATTGTGATTATGCTGTTACTGGCACCAACTAGTAAAACTGTTACATGTGCTAATATATGAGATTCTAGTAGCAGGCTTTATTGCTTACATTAATACCTGATGCATGACCTCAGTAAACAGGTGTCTAAAGAAAACTGGGCAGTCAACTGAAATTGATTGAGAATGTGATATTTTAAACACTCCTGATCTTGATAGAGTAGATCCATTCTGTGAGGAAGCTTATGGTAATTGTCCTGGCCATTTCCAAGAGAAGGGAAAATAACTGTTGCCAGGGCTAGAAAGGGAATCACGACAATGAACTTGGGTTATTCCTTCTGGATCTTCAGAAGTACCACGAATATCAGTGGAAAGGGTGGAAAAACATCCAGGAACATTTCTGTCAAAGGAAAAGAGAAAAAAAACATCTGTCTTCCAGGCCTTCTTGCATGGAATCCTGGAGCAGAGACTTGCCATATGATTATTTAGGGAGGAGGCAAATGAGTTTACTACAGGAACTCCCTACAGATGGATCAAATCTTGGAAGACCCCCTGATCTAGTTTGCATGTGTGAGGGTATGCCCTATCATGCTAAGCTTGTCTGCCACACATTACTGCTCTGACAGAAAGAAGGATGCCTGTACAGTGAGATTGTGCTATAAAGCTATATCCCAAGTTAACATGGCTAGTCCATAAAGGAAGGACAAACTGGTTCTCTTCTTCTTCTTCTTTCGGCTTTTTCCCGGTTAGGGGTCGCCACAGTGGATCACCTGTCTGCTCATGATTGGCAGTGGAGCTGTATGGTGTCAAGTTGCCAGCCCTGCTCCCAACCTTCCACGGAAGGTACACACATGCACGCACTCACACCTAGGGCCAATTTAGAGTATTCAATCCACCTACAGCATATGTCTTTCAGATGTGGGAGGAAACCGGAGCACCCGGAGAAAATGCACACGACCACAGGGAGGAGATGCAGACTCTGCTCAGAAGGCACCCAGCGAGGATCGAACTGGAGAGCCTCTTGCTGTGAGGTGGCAACGCTAACCACTGCACCCCTGTGGCCACACCAGTCTCCTGCTGACTCTAATTTTAGTAAAAACAAAAAATAGTAACACAAACTGGGGAATATTTTGCACAATGTACACTTAAATTATTTGCACTATACAACCTGGTTCTCTACTGTATGTAAATGTACCACATGACTGGTGTTATCTGAAACAACTCGAAGAGGTCCTGGGAACCAAAGATGACTAAGAGAATTAAGTACCTTGATCAGGACAAGCCTCTCTTTTATATTTATGTGTTTGCATATGCCCTAGATGTCCCACACATCTTGCAATATTATCCTTCCTGAAACTGCTTCCCAAGCAAAGTTTGAGGCATCTGTTTTGGAACAGGAAGGAATATGTGGATACCCAAATTAAGGGATACTTGCTGTTTCCACCAAGTAATTCTTCTACTGACAAACCCCAACACTGGGATTTGATAAGACAAGGGATGTTGATGCTGGAACCAAAAAAAAACTTCAGACACCTTTATAACTTTCTCATGTGGAGTCTTGCTAGGGTTATCATGAGAAACAGATGCCATGAGACTCAAAATCCTGAGATAATCTCTCACAGTTACTGAAGTCTAAGTGGAAAACCTCAGAAATAACTCTAGATCTAGATATATGTTTTTCCCATGGAATATCTCTTTGAACTAAGGTGTTCAGCTGACACCCCAGGAACACAATCCTGTGTGAAGGAGTCAAAAAGAACTTTTGAATGTATTCTTGGAATCCAAGCTTGTGAAAGAGATTTCTCACCCAAGTGAGAGATTCCTGGCACTTTGAAAAAGACTCTTCAAAGATAAGCAAGTCATCTAAACACAGAAAAAAGAAAATGGATACCCTGTAGCCTGCAAGAAGCTATAACTGGAACTAGCCACTTTGGTGCAGTGGATAATTTGTGTAAAGCAGAGAACTAATAAAGTGCTCCAGGCACACAAACCTTGAGAAACACCTGAAGCCTGGGTGAAAGGTAATGTGACGATGAGCATCTTTTAATTGTAGTGTTGCTAGGAAACTTGAATGAGGAAGAAGAGGTAACATATTGTAAAGGGACATCATTTAGAAATTAGGTACTATCAGAAAGAGATCTGAGAAGAAAGATCCAGAACTAGTCTCCAAGCATCTTCTTTTTTTGGCATTAAATATTACCTTGAACAAAACTCTTTCACAGCTTGGGAAGGAGTAGCTGGTTTTATCACTCCTTGGCACAACATGTAATGACGTACAGATGGAAATAAAAGAGTCTGATCACGTCTGCAGGATGAGGAATAAACCCCTAGCAAGGAGGAATATTTTCTCACTGCCATCTACAGCCTTGATAATGATCTTCAGAACACATTTGTCTGAAAGTACCAGTTACCAAAGAGAAAACCTGGGGATTCAGACTCTCTGGAGGGGAAAAGGAAATGCTAGGGATGAAGGTGGGAACAAAGTCAATTAAATAGTCAAACTGATTGGATTGTCCTTGGGCTTGGAGGTTCCTGAATTCTTTTTGGAACCCTTGTCATTATGCCAAAATTGGATTAGGAGTTAGGTGAATCCCTTAGAAATTTTTAAAAAGGTGAGCAGAAAAATGTTAGAGATTCCCTGATTTAACTTACCCCTTTCACAAAATGTTTTGATCACCTCTGCAACAAGAGAACCAAAAAAGTAAATTTCTATCCAAAAAGAGAAAATCTCATTATTCACATCCTCGTGGGAGGTTCTGAGAATGCAGACAGGCAAACCTCCTTAAAACAGTAACACAGGCCATAGCCCTGGAAGAATTATCAACTGAATCATACACACACTGCAAACATAGAGCAGTGAGTAGTACAATGCAAGAAACTAAATCATTTGAAGTAGATTTTTCCTCACGAGAAGAAACTGCAGACCAAACATTCTCATATTTTTACACTTAGTCAGAATGAACATTAACATGTGAGCCTGATAATTCAAAATTCTGAAAATCAAATTTGTAAAAGTATACATTATTTTCCAGTACCCATCAATAATCTTCCCATTCTTATCAGAAAGAGTAGGATAGGAATTAACTGTTTAGCAACAGTAGGATGAACATAAGCTAAAGTTGATGGGTCAGGTTTGGGAAGAATGTATAAAACTTAAAAAGACTGAGGAATGTTACAGATTCTACCTGGCTTTTTAGGGGCAGTAGAATAATTATCTGGATTATCCCCCAAAGATGACAGAAATGGAGGACTTGATGAAGGGTCAAGAAATTTCTTCAGTAACAGCTCATAAAATTTTCTATGGGGCTGAGAAACCTCCCCCGAGGGGGGGCAGGGGGAAGACGATGACTCTGGACGTGCACCGGGCTCTTCCTGTAGATCACCACAGCTGTGGCAGGTGCTGGTACTGACCATCATCCTGCATCATCTGGCAGCTAGCAGCTGTCTTAAAACTGGTGTGGACCAAGGGAATATGACTGTTTATTTAAAACAAAGTATTGTGAAAGCCCCAGATGGCTGTTGACGCCCAGTGCTCTGAATGTTAAAGTGAAGAAATGTAATGAAGCGCAGGTAAATGGCAGGAATAACTATGACTCTCTTAAGGTAGCCAAATGCCTCATCATCTAATTAGTTATGCACATGAATGGATGAATGAGATTCCTACTGTCCCTACCTACTATCTACCGAAATCACAGCCAAGGGAACAGGCTTGGCAGAATCAGCAGGGAAAGAAGACCCTGTTGAGCCTGACTCTAGACACATTCTTGAAAAAGTCTGAAAGAGAGAGGATCCCCAAAGGGAGAATCATAAACTGAGCTTTCCTCCAAGTCTGAATCAAAAAACTGAGGAGAAAACCTACATCTGTTTTTTCATCTCCCTTTTCAGATTCAGAAACTTGAATCTCTTCATGAAAAGAGATATTTTTCTTTCTTTTACCAGAAACCACCTTAAAAGAAGGATCAAAATCCTGAATTAAACCACAAGCCAAATCCAGTACACTACTCCTAAGGAAATTTGATGAGGAGTAGATATATGTTTAGCTTTCTGTTTCTTTTTGACAAAAAAAATGAGGCCAACAGTGTCATAAAAGGCCAAGCAGCTTCCACTGGGATGAACACAACATTCTGACAAAACACAGAAGCCTTCTTTGTTCCATCTTCCAAACACCAACAAGAGGGGCTCTCCCTTACTCACTGAGGGTACCCCTACAGCTGCAGAGGATGTGGCTAATCCCTTGTCCATACTGGCTGTAGGTGCTAAACCAGAGGGATCCGGGGTAAAAGATAAGTGGTCTGAGGTACAACAAATGGCCATAGCAGAGTCACCCACCTGTGTCTGAGGCAAATTGCTAGCTTGCTATGCTGCCAAAGGCTGTTTGCCTAACTTTTTCTTTTTTGTGAGTGGAAGAAGGACTGACTGTGGGACCGACAGTTTGTTCCATGGTCAGGCCACAAATCTTGCCTCTTTCCCGTGGAAAACAATCAGCAAAAAACAATAAACATTTAGTCTTTAAAAGTCACTATTTTCAAACAATAACACAGTAAAAAGCACTTTAAAGCATTTCACCAGTCCTAGAAAACAGAAGAAACACAATTTCTCTACAGAAAAAAAATGTTTTTTAAAATACTTTCAACAACTTTTCAACTGAATGGAAAAAAGAGTGCTCTCTTTTTAAGTACAATACAGTCTCATGGCAGTCCGTTAAAAACACAAACTCTTTGCTTTAACATAATGCTCCTGAAGAGGAAAATATTAATAATAAAGGAAAATAATTAAATGGAAGTTTTTTTATGCAAATGAAACTTACTGCCTAGAAATGGAAAGCACAAGCTGTCGATCCTCAGAAGCCTCAGAGGAATGTACTTTTCAGCGGCTCTAAAGCTCTGAAGAAGTTCACACCCAAGCTTGTCTTTTAGTCAGCTCAGCTCCAGCTGCCTGACAGTTCTGGTACATGGAAGATGCCCTGAAGCTTTGAAAGCTGGCAACCTGCTATATCCTTGGCAGGATATAACCCATATAGCTAAGGCTACTGCATCAGTGATCAATATTATGAACATCAAAGCCGATATCCACATCTGTGGGCAGTGCAGAGGTATCAAACTCCTGTCACACTGAATGCAAGTTCTAGAGAGGCTGATTAATAAATGAATAAGCAGAGCAGTAGAAAGTAAGATGAGAGATGAGCAGGTCGGATTCAGGTCAGAATGCAGCACAAGTGACCCAATGTTTTCAGTGAGACAAATACTTGAGAAGAAGCTAGAGATGAAGAAAGAGTCCAACTGGTCATCCTTAGATGTGGAGAAAGCGGTTTACTGTCAAAATGTGGAAAATCAAAACAATTTTCCACTTTTTGATCAAATTATTTATTCGAATTTAGTAATACAGAATTACCAAAATCTCGAAAATGGAGATCACAGAATCAACATTTGAAAACTGGAAGTTCCAATGTTGAAATTCCATGTTACCAGTAACATTTCTGAAGGGGGGCAAGCCCTCCTGCAACCTCCACACCTCCTGCATATTATATATTCCAACTCCAAGATCGCAGTACAGTGAGGAAATGAGTAAATTCCCCGATCCTCACTGTAGTGTGATATGTTATCAGAGCATCAATCCCATATTAGCAAATGCACACAACCATTTGCTAATGAGGATTCGAATATTTCCAGATCAGCATTACAGAAACTGGAAAACACGCATTCGGCCATCCCAATTTCTCATAAGTGCCACTCCACATTTTGATAGTAAACCAGAGAAAGCATATGGTAAGTCCCAAAAAAGCTGACTTAGGCAGTCCTGTAGAATTAATGCAGACTATGTACAAGTATGAACAGTGTTCAGTCTCGCAGAGGGGTTTCCAGTGGGAGTGGGTGTGCATCAGAGTTCAGCTCTGAGCCCACTGCTGTTCATACTGATAATGAACTACATTAGCAAACAGGTCAGCAGGAACAGCTCTTCATACTGATAATGAACTACATTAGCAAACAGGTCAGCAGGGACAGAAACATTTGCTGTATGCAGAAGATGTGGCACTACAGGCATGCTATGAACAAGAACTTCAGCATAGGATAGGTGAATGGAATGCAAAACAGAAGGCACATGGGTAGAAACTAAGTACAGATAAGACAGTTGTAATAGCAGCAAATTAGGGAAATTAGAAGAAGCTTACAATTGAGATAGAAGGAAAAATAGTGGAACAGATTAAACAGCTTCAGGTATCTGGGAGGGTTGGTTGAGAAAAAGGGAAGTCTGAATGAAGAGGTCTAACCTAGAATCAGAGGGGCTGCAGTCAACTGGCACAGATTGTCAGAAGTAGTGTAGGGCAGAAAAATGTCAAAGAAGCTGAAAAGTAAGGTTTACAAAACAGTGGTGTGAATAGTGAAGGCAGAGCAGATGAGGAAGCTAGAGGTGATGGAGATGAAGTGCCTGAGATGGGTGGTAGGATGCACACTATGGGACAAACAAAGAAATAAGGACATCAAAGCAGATGCCAATGTATCTCCCATGGCACAGAAAGTCAAAGAAAGCAGATTACCCTGGTTTGGGCACATGTACAGAAAAGCAGAAGGCATTCTGGTGAAGAAGATTTGGAACAGGCCAGAAGAAGGCAAGAGGAAATGATGGCATTCAACAAAGATATGGATGGACTGTGTGAGAAAAGACCCGTGACAGTCAGGCATGAGTGCCAAGGAAGGTAGGACAGTGGTTTTGAATCGAAAGAGATGGTGACAGCTGACACAGGACCCTGCCTCTATGTAGAAAATGGGAAAAGGTAGTTGATTATGATGATGATGAATGAATGATGAAGATGATACCTGCCCTTACAACACTCATCTTGATCTCATACAGTGGAACACCATCCTATGTACTATGCACACAAAATCCCCCCTTTGAGATACTGCATTCATACTCACAAGGTATAAAGGTGGAGACAAAGTGCTGTCTGTGGCAGCACTACCACCTTCAGACCTGCTGTTCATGATGACTCTTCCATTTATCCACAGAATTAGTTACAACCATATATCATCTCCCTTGTAATGTCTGCTGACAAAACTGCTGAGTTGTAAGCTTTATTGTTACTCTGACATATGTTTCTACAGGTTCCCCTCACATGGTCGACATTTCAGAATGTCGACATTCAAATGGCTGAGTCCATATGATCGACATTCGAAATGTCGACCATGCAGAAAGTACAGTTGTGTACACTTACCATAAATGTAGCTGTTCGAGTGTATTACCTGTTGCAGTCATTACATTTGGGTAATCTGCTTGCAGGTTGCTCTCAGTCAGCCTGATTAACAAAGTCTTGGGTCCTGCATCAGTTGCTGTCTCTTCTTCCATGACGTCAGGTTGTCAGGGGTATAAAACATACAGCCGATGCCATTACATCAGTTTTTCTTGCCCCAGATGTTAAGTCCCCCACTAATGGGAAGCAATTAAACATAAAAGCATAAAGGTATACCTCCAACAAAAAAGCAAATACACCAAAAAGGCTTTTAAGCATAGTAAAGAAAAGTAGAGGTATAGCCAAAAGAAGTTAGGGGGCAGGAGGGAGGCTAACCAGGACTGCAACAGTGAATACATTCAAACATCTGCATTTATGGTAAGTGTACACAACTGTACTATGTTCTTCGTGTTTCATTGTTGCAGTCATTACATTTGGGGAGATTCCCAAAGCTATTGTTGGGAGGAGGAGTTTAGATAGCATTAGGGCCAGCTATAAGGCCCTGCAAGACTGCAGTGGCAAAGCCAGCTCTGGATTTAGAGAAAATTGGCAAATGATAATGCTTGGTGAAAGTATGTACAGAACTCCAGGTAGCAGCTTCTAGGATGTCCCTGGTAGGTACACCTCTGAGAAAGGCTGTAGAAGGAGATGCAGCCCTAGTGGAGTGAGGTCTGATCCCCTGGGGGATAGGTTTTCCATGGTGCTTATAGCACAAATGAATGCAATGGCTTAGCCATTTAGCAATGGTTTGTTTTGAAATAGCCTTCCCCACTGCCCCTGCAGCAAATGCTACCATCAGTTGTTCAGATTGCCTTTGAGGTTTAGTCTTGTCCAAGTAGAATCAAAGTTGTCTGTGCACATCCAAAGAATGCAGTATCCGTTCCCCTTTGTTCTGTGGATTGGGAAAGAAGGTTGGCAAATGAATGGACTGATTAAGAGCCACACTGGATACCACCTTGGGCATGAAGGATGGATTGGTTCTGAGTGACACCCTGTCCGCATGAAACATGATGAAAGGCTCCACTGCCATAAGGGCCTCTAATTCAGATACCCTTCTAGCTGAATTGATTGCTAAAAGGAAAGTTGTTTTCCAAGAAAGAAATTTTAAGTCTGCAGTAGCAGCTGGCTCAAAAGGAGGTAGAGTGAGTTTCTCCAATACAAAGTTAAGGTCCCAGGCTGGGGTTGGAGCTCTCCTAGGTGGTCTCAAATTTTTGGCCCCTCTGAGGAACTGCTTGAGCAGTGGATGAGAGAAGATGGGAGGTTCTGTGTTATAATGAGCTGAAATGGCTGAGGCGTGGATTTTAATGGGGGAAAAAGACGGGCCCCTGTGAAGAATCTCAATTAAGTATTGTAAAATCTGAGGTAAATTGGGTGCTGCTGTGCTCATCCCTTGAGATTGGTTCCAGGCACAGAATTTTTTTCATTTTTCAGCATAAGATTTTCTAGTACTAGGCCTCCTTGCCTCTAAGATGACATCCATCACAGGTTTGCTGAGGGATGGTAAGGGAGAGTTTAAGTAATTAGCCAGGCTGCAAGGTTCAGTGTTGGAAGCTGAGGGTGCAGAATCTGGTTCTCCTGCTGAGACAGCAGGGAAGGAGTCTGAGGCAGGTGCCATGGAGATAACCATGACACACTGCGCAGGAGGGGGTACCAGTGTTGGCCTGGCCAGTCTGGAGCAATCAAAATCATCCTTGGTTTGTCCTGTTTGACTTTTAGTAGTACTTTGGAGAGCAGAGGCAGCGGGGGGAAGGCATAGACTGATAGGTTTTTCCAGCTGAAGGACAGAGCATCCACTCTCCAGGCTTGCTTGTGGGGAGTCCTTGTGCAAAATCTGTCCAATTGGTAGTTCTGGGGGGAGGCAAACAGGTCTATATCTGGGCTCCCCCATTCACTTGTCAACATGTTGAAAATCCTTGGTTCCAGTTTCCAATAGTGTGGGTCCATGAGGTTTTTGCTTAGTCCGTCTGCCAGTGTATTTAATTTTGCTGGCAGGAATTGAGCTTGTAGGTGCACTTGATAGCTCAAGGCTGTGTTCCACAATGCCATGTCTAGTCTGCAGAGGGGGTAAGAATGTGTACCCCCCTGCTTGTTTATGTACCACATAACTGTGGTATTGTCCGTCTTTACCATTAGTTGTCCTGGAAGAATGTAGTCCTTGAAGGCTGTCAGCATTCTGTACAGCTAACATTTCTTTTTGATTGATATGCAGGTGCATTTGGCTTGGGTTCCATTTGCCCTGAATGCACTTTCCTGCCAGGTGAGCCCCCCAATGCATAGTCTGATGCATCTGTTGTTAGGGTTTGTGCGGAAGGGGGTGGTGTGAAAGGTAGTCCCTTGTTTTGGTAGCAGGCCTCTGCCCACCAAAGGAACTCTAGGCATAGGCAAGGTATGATAGGAATCATTGTTTCTAGGTCTTGAGAATGTTGACACCATAGGCTTTTTAGATACTACTATAGTTTCCTCATATGCAGTCTTGCATATGGAATTAGAAGAATGCAGGAGCCATGAACCCCAAGGCTTGCAGTATTTGTCTTGCAGATAGCAGGGTTTTTGTGGCCACTTGTTTGAAGTAGGTTGTCAAATGAATTTGCTTTTCTGGCGTGAGGTAAGCCATCTGGGAAGTTGTATTCAAGCTTGCTCCGAAGAATGTAATTTGTTGACGGGGTACCAGTTGTGATTTCTTTTCATTTATGGTGTACCCCAGACAAGTTAGAACCCTTTTTACAAAGGCCAGATGATTCAAAAGTATGTCCTGGCTTTCTGCCTGAATTAGACAATCGTCCAGCTATGGGTATATTTGAATGCTTCTTTGCCTGCAAAATGCAATAACTGGAGCTAGGCACTTTGTGAATACCCTGCACACAGTAGATAAGCCAAAGGGCAGTGCAAAGAACTGATAGTGCGTGTAGCCTGCTTTGAAGCATAGGTATCTTCTGCAAGATTCCCTGATTGGGATGTGCAGGTATGTTTCTTTTAAATCTAGTGTTGCTAACCAGGCATCTTTGCCTAGCATAGGAAGTAATTGGTGAAGAGTCAGCATCCTGGATTTTGGAATCTCCAGAAAGGTGTTTAGAGTAGACAGGCCCAGGACAGGATGCCATGATTTGTCTTTTCTGGGTACCAGCAAAAGTCTCGAGTAGAAACCTTGCCCCTTTTCCTCTTCTGGTACCAGTTGAATAGCCCCCATCCTTAAGAGAAAAAGTACTTGTTTTTGGGCCTCTGCCCACTGATTTAGGGTTAGGTCCAGCCACCCACTTGACGTTGGCAACGTGTGGAAGTGAAATCTGTATCCCTGGGACACTATTTAAAACCCATTTGTCCTGGGTAATGAGTTCCCAGTTCTTTGCATGAAGAGCAATCTTTCCCCCCAAAAGGGGCAGTCAGAAGATAAGTGCTTGGAAATTTTAAAAGGAAGTCATAGGGGAGAGTCTTATTATTCCCAGACTTGGAAGTGGAGGCCCCCCACTGCTTAGCTCTGTGACTCCCCTGGGACTGAAACCTGGGGGTTTTGCTATGTATGGATTTGGCTTGAGAAGACCTGGAAGGGGCTGGAAAGGACCAATTCTTAGAAGGACAGTGCCTACCAAATCTAGGAGGCTGAACTTGTAAAAAATCTTTAACAGTTTGCATAGATTTAGCTTTATCTTCCATCTTTTTAAGAACTTCTTCAGCCTTGTTGCCAAACAGGCGGTCCTGATTTAAAGGTGCATCCAACAATTTAGCTTTAACATGATCAGGCAAAGATTGCTCCTTAAGCCAAGCATGCCTTCTAAGCAAAGACCCATTAATAGCAGCCCTGCAAGAGACCTCTAATGAATCAAAACTGCATTGCAAAGTATGTTTTCCAACTTGTTCAGCAGAATACATTAAATCCTGTAAGTCTTTATTTTCCACACAGTCAGGAATCAACATAATTTTCTGTTTAAGCAGTCCAATAACATGTTACTGATATTTTAACATATGAAATTGGCAGTTTAAAGCTCTAATAGCCAAGGTTGCTGAAGTGTAAACCTTTTTACCCCATCTATCCAGCACCCTGGAGTCTCTATCAGAAGGGGTGGAATTTTTAGCAGTAGAAGCCTTAATGCCCTTGGGCCCTTGTGAAATAGTCTCTGGATCTGCAATAGGATTTTTGAAAAGGAACTTGTGGGACTCAGGGACCCTGTAGTATCTGTCAGGTTTACTGGGAGCAGGAGGCAGGGAATCAGGGGCCAAACAGGATTCCAAGAAAGCATCATCAACAATGTCTAGTACAGGAGGAATAGCCAAAGGCCTATGCTGAGGTAGGAGAAGGAAATCCCTAAGCCTCTTTTTTGAATCAGAAAATTCCTGGCTTTCCCAGTGAAAATGCTCCCTTAGAGTAAGTACGTTTTCCCCAAAAGAAAAATCCTCAGGAGGGGAAGCAGAGGGAATAGAGTCCTCTGCATCAGAATCCTCATAAGTAGGTAAGGACAAATCCAGGTCATCAGAAGAGTCAGAAAAAACAGAATCCTGATCAGAAGATTCATAATCAAGCTCAGTCCTAGGCCTCTTAGAAGGAGGGGGGGGAGTTGGCTACCCCTGATTAGAGTTATCAAGCTCAGTCCTAGGCCTCTTAGAAGGGGGGGGGGGGGAGTTGGCTACCCCTGATTAGAGTTATTAGATCTTCAGCCATTCTTATCATTTGTTTTTTAGGCATAGAGGCCTGAACATGTGGCCTGGGCATCGGTTTTTTAGACATGGATCGAGATTTAGGCCTTAGTAATGAAGGAGGCATCAATTTAATATGCAAGTCCATAGGCCTGAATACACCCTCAGAAGCCGGTGCCTGCACAGCGGCTCCGGACCCTCCAAGATAGAGACATCCGCGGGTTCCATAGTTGAAGCATCCCACGGCATACCGGACTGCGAATGGGTCTCAGTAGAGGCCTGTGAATCAGAAGTAGCAGATATCAGGGGCTGCGAAATCACCTCACTGAGTACTGGCAAACTGGCGACTGTGTCGTTGGCAGTTTTGGACCTCGGCGGCCTGTCTCTGTCTTTATCTTAGCATTTTTTCAGAATCCTGGTAGTCGGATGGCTAACCGACATTTCTGGATAATTAAAGCGAGAACTGAAATATTTAGAGGCAAAAATCTAACGACGATGGATAGTGCGCTGATTAAATAAAGCACAAAACCAACAGCAAGGTACGTCATGGTCAGGGCCTAGGCAGGAATACAGTATGAATGAAAATCTTTATGAGATATTTGCTTTCCACAAGTAATGCAATTATTAACTTTTACTGACATCGGTAAGGAGCAAGAAAAAGTTTCCCCAACAGGGTACTTAGCTTTTAGTTGAAGACTTCGGTTCTGAAACTCGAAAATGAAAATTTCAGGAGTCGGACGACCGGCACTTGCAAACTGCTTCTGCTTCGGGCACCGCACGGCAAGAAAGACTGATGTAATGGCATCGGCTGCATGTTTTATAGCCCTGATGACCTGACGTCATGGAAGAAGGGACAGCAACTGACGCAGGACCCAAGACTTTGTTAATCAGGCCGACTGAGGGCAACCTGCCAGCAGATTACCCAAATGTAATGACTGCAACAGTGAAACACGAAGAACATCCAGCATCTCCGTACTGTGTGGAATGGAAAGATTTCCATCTTCCGCACTGTAGTGCAATCTCTCAGTTGGTATATTTAAGTTCCGGGTGGTGTGGGGGCAGAGCCCCCCTGCTAGCAGCAGGAAGGTAAGTTTTTTTGTCTTTTTTATTTTTTATTGTATGGTCAACATTTCGAATGTCGATAATATGGTCTCGGCCATATGAATGTCGACATTCTGAAATGTTGACCATATGAAGTAGATCCATTTCTACACATCTCTACTTACACTGCATTCTGCCTCCATTCTTAGATTCATAGGTTCATAGGTAGGTACTAGGCTATCAGCCCTAGGGCTTATACAAGCCTAGCCAAAAAGATACCCTGACTTTTGCCACCCAAGAAAATTATTTTCCTGTGCCCCTGTCGAGCAGAGCCACAGAAGTGATCCCCGGGGTGAATTTCCTATTTCCTATCCAATCATCAAGATTTGTCTTGAAGAGTGCTAATGAGGAGCTTTGTTTGATATACATAGGTAGTTTGTTCCAGAGTATGGGAAGTCTCTGGGACAGGAATCTATCCCTCCAGCATGTTCTGTTTATTGTGGTGACAAGGTTTAGGTCCCTAGAGCGTGTAGCTCGGAGGGATTGGGATTTCTTTAAGTGGAGCATGTCCAACAGCTCTGGGTTTGACATAACTTTGTATGTTAAGCAGAGATTGCCTCTGAGTAGGTGATATGCGACGGAGTAAAGCTGGAGTTTTTTGAGACGGTCTGCGTAGGGCATCTGTTTGAGGCCAGTAATCCTCTTTGTGAGGTATTTTTGTGGCCTGTCCAGTTGTTGCACATGTCTTGTGAGGTACATACCAAAAGGGGCATTGGACTCTATAATGGGTCTAATGAGTGATGAGTAGAGGGGAACAATGACCTCTTTTTTTTCCTGGATGAGAAACCTTTTGTGATGAGGTGTGCCACTTAGGATTTCCTGACTACTGTGGTGATGTGATTATCAAAGGAAAGACTACTGTCCACCTGTGTCCCAAGGTCTCTTATCACACTTTTGGTGTTAAGTAGACTACTACCTATGTGGTAGCTCATGGGTAAAGAGTTTTTACCAAAGGGGATGACAATGCACTCTTTGGCATTGAGCTTGAGGCCATGGCTTTGACACCAGGCATCTGTCTCAGTGAGGCCCTTTTGTAGGATGTCCACATCGTTAGGAATTTCAATTATGGCTCCTAGTTTGCAGCCATTTGCAAACTTTGTTAGCCAAAGACCTTCTGTGTTAGCCTGTACTTCAGAAAAGTAGATTCCAAACAGGAGAGGACCCAGGACTGAACCCTGTGGTACTCCACTTGTCACTGGCAGAAGTCGGATTTGGAGTCTGCTTCTTTCACAGTGTGGGTTCTGTTAGTGAGCCAGTTGGCAACCCATCTTGTGACACAGGGAGTTATACCTAGTTTAGTGAGTTTATCTCTAATTCCAGAGTGGGGGATGCTGTTTTGGCCTTGGCGAGATCTAGATAGGCTGTGTGAACCACCTTATCCTCGTCTACGGCATTGGTAATTGCTTCAAAGAAGTCAATCAGGTTTAGGAGACATGATCTGCCTTTTACAAACCTGAACTGGGTGGGGTCCAGAGTTTGGAGATTACCAATGTCTTTGTTTATAATTTCCATGATGATACATTCCATGGTCTTGCAGACCAGGCTCATTAGGCTAATGAGGCAGCAGTTCCCAGGGTCCGTGGTGGCTCCCCCTTTGTGGAGTGGGATAATCGTCACTGTGCACCATTCAGTGGGCACAAAGCCTGAGGTGAGGCTATGATTGAACATGGTGCTTAGTTGGGGTGCCAGTTCATTCTGTAGTTCATGTAGAACGCAGCCTGAGATGTTGCCAGGTCCCATGGATGCTGTGTTCTTGGCTTTGGAGAGTGTGTTTTTTACCTGTGCAGCCATGATTACAGGAACTTTGCATTCTTCCAGTATAGAGATGTGCCCTTTAGGGGGTGGGGGGTGGGGTAAAGTTGGCACTGAACCTATCTGCCAGGATGTTGGCAATATCAGTTGGTTCTGTATATTTAGTGCCATTGTGCTGTAACTCAGGGCAGATCTGAGTGTTGCCATTGAGATTCTTGACATAGCTTTTTTCTTAAATATATTATAGTCTCAACAGGTTATCACTCACACATTTGTTTTGGCTGTCTTTTCACCATGTTTTTTGCCCCTTTTGGTAAATCATGGGCCCCTACTCGTGCTATATTCATAAGCTACACACCACACCCAAACATGATATGGCAATGGTTCCTTCACTGAGATGTCTGAACTCCATCCTTTATGACAGCAGGGTACACTGTGCAGTATGCAGACTCTTAGCCATTGATTTAGCCCAGTGTATGCAAGATCTCTTGGTGGCATCACAGCAGTACGAAGACTTCCACACTTATCATACTGTGTGGCCAGTCATTATGCACAATTCCCATAGTCCTCAAACATTTATCACCAGGATTAGGGACAAAGCAAAAATAATTAGAGAAAAAGTCTCAAAATTTGGGACACTTTTAGATACTGGCATTATTAACTCAGAACTTTCAAAAGAACATCCAATTTTAGGAGATATGGATTAAATGTATGAGACAAAATTATCTGCAACCCTACAACTTGTTAGCTGTCTAACACATTGACTATTTTCTGTAGCCACATACACCATGCCTGAGCATATAACCCACTTCATTTATTTATGTGTTACCTCCTATTGTTAAGTGCAGCTACCCTACTTGTAACCATCAGAATCTTGACAGTGTTGACATACAACACAGAATGTGTAAATATCTAAAACGTGATTATCTACAATGACACAAGTGATTTTTAAATATATATTAGACACACACACACAAACACACTTGGCAATACGTTTCCATCTCCTGTCATGTCTCTAGTCTACTAGGGATGCCATAACAGGCATATAGCAAACTGTGGTAGCAGTAGTATCACTGCTTGTCATGAGCCAAGGCCATGACATGACCACTGCTCAGATACAGTGAAACCCCAGCATTCACAATTGAGGAGGCCTGGCCTGAACAAGAAGACCCATCATCTGCATGTTCCTTGTTGGGGCCTGGTGGCCCTGTTGTATACTACATATCATGTCACAGGGATATACGGCCATAGTCTAACCATGCTGTCCTGCAGTCTGTATCCCACAGGACTGGGTGGGCCAGACTACACCTCCTTAATGGCAGTAGCCATATTATAGTGAGGTAGCAATTAGCAAATCTCAGGAAGTTAAGGCCAGTGATGCCCAGTTGTCCATTGATATACACATGTGTTTTACTGCTGGCCATTTTTTAACTGGTATATGTGTGCCTTTTGTTTGGAATGCACAGTTTTTAGTACCATACCTACAGTATCCTATTATATCTGTATGCATGTTATAGGTTGAATAACTTCCGTTTTCAGTATATTATCTGCAAAGCCATGGGTAATAAAAAGAGGTTTGTTGCCCCACCAGGTAGTGTGCATGCATACATACACCTGGAGGGTTATTATGTGGTACCTGCAGGACTTGTGTTCTTATGTAATATATGCATTACTGTCATGGCTCCCATACTCCTGGCCTGTGGTAAACATTTTGTTGTGTGCATGAAACCATTGTAATAAACATTCATGTTGCTCAGCTATCAACATTGTTATTTAACAATAGGTTAATATGTCTTCCATTCCCATGGGGCAGGTCTGTTGCACCACACAAAGTTTGCAACATGCTTTGGGTAACCACAATCCTTGAGCACAATTCAGAAACACTTGTTGCTTGCCCTTATTCTGCCGCCCATATGCCTTTGAGCCATGATTATGTTTTGTGGCAGAACATCAATAGTGAGCATGTTTGGAGTGCACTGCACACCATGTATCAAAATCTTGGTTTACTAGAGCCACAGTGGTGCAGCAGTAGCGTTGTTGCCTCACAGCAAGAGGTACTCCCGTTCGATTCTCGGCTGCAGCATCTTCTGTGGGGAGTCTGCATGTCCTCCCTGCGGTCGAGTGACGTTCAAAAGACATGCGTGAATGGGCATGCCTTCATTGAAGGTTGGTCATTGGGTTGGCAACTCAGCACTGTAAAAATATACTGCCAATCATTAGCAGACTGTTTCACTGTGGCAACCCCTAACCAGGAAAAGCCGAAAGAAGAAGAAGAGAGATCTGCAACTGTGCAGCAGCTTGTGCAACAAATTCTGCTATGTATACACCCACCTGCCTTGTAGTCTCCAATAAGCATAAACAGTGCATGTTTTCTGAGCAGTATACATTATTTTTAATACTTAAAACTCAGAAAAGGTAACTTCTGAAAGTGCACACTTAAGCAAAAAAAAAAAGCAGTCTACAAGTTATTCTGCAACAAAAAATAGAAACATTTAAATACAGCAATGCACTATGATATATATAATGAGAATTTACCTTTTTATTCTATGGGAAACAATGACTGGCATTGTGTTCTCTGGCAACTTGTGCTTCAGAGATGGTTGACACTCATAGAATTTCACCTCAGTCACCTGTAGATGTACCCTATCAAATTCTGGCTGTTGTGCTGCAGTGGTTATTTTTAACACATTCTCAATCTCTTCTCAGATTAAGATATTGCATTCCTTGAGTTCTTGGACTTTGTTACATACTCTTCCACTTCATTTTTGAAAACATAAGTTTTGCATATTTTTTTTAAATGCTGTATTTTTTTTTTTGCAGTTCTAGAAAAACCCTTTCACAATTAGGACACAGCTATTCTTTCTTCCTCTGAATTCCAAATCTTTGTTTTCTATACGTATTGTTTTCTATACGTATCTGCAAACTTGCATTCTGTAATTCTAAATAATTTACTTTATTCTAGGTTTATTTGCAATGTATCTCTGTTACCTATTGCACTATGCATTTCTTTTGATTTCTTTACTTCCTTCCTATTCTAATTTTAACATACTATCATCAAATCCACCTTTTCATTTACATATAACCGTACTGTATCAAACTGTTACAAAAAATATAATTTGCAAGAGACCATTTATTCATTCATATCTCAAGCATTTCTTTAAAGCCATCTCTTAAAAAAAGTAATTTAATGTTAATCTTCATAAAGCCAATTCTAATTTTCTTTCCTTTTCCATTGTTATTATTATTATAATAATTACATATTATGTTTAAGTTTGTACTGCGGTGGTGGTGCTGCGGTAGCGTTGTCGCCTCACCGTTTGACGTTGCATGTTCGATTCTCAGTTAGAGCGTCTTCTGTGTGTCGACATGCTTGAATGGGCGTTCCTTCGTTGAAGGTTGTGCATTAGGCCCGGCAAGCCAGCATGTAAAAATCTACTGCCAATCATTAGCGGACCAGAGTTCCGCTGTGGCGACCCCTAACCGGGAAAAGCCGAAAGACAGTTTATTATGTTTAAGTTCCTTATTTAAATTATTGTCTAGAATGCATTTTCTGTCGTCTTTATATGTTTTTTCCATATTTTCCAAATGGCAGTTAGACAAAAGATATTAAATTGATAATGCATCTGTGTGATAATCTAGAAGTGTGACTGTGTAGGCTGTGATAAAATGCAGTCCAATATGGATCATTTTCTGGTTTGTACTTGTTGCTTGCCAAGATGGTCTCTAAATTATAGCACTGCAAAATTTGATAAGTTGTTTATAAATTATGAATTAAAGAATGGACAGCTATATGGGAGATGATATTATAGGGCTTGGTAGCTGTTAAAGTGCAGCACTATTTGATGTCTTCGTGGACTTGTGTAGAAAGTGGCAGGTTGGGTAAGAAAGTCACCTATTTTTATTTACATCCAAAAATATACTTTAATGACAGAATACGGTCTTCCAGCTTACCAGTATATTTCAGTAATTAACTGTCAACTTAAAAAAATAAGACACACAAAGCTAGAGCTATGCAAAAAGCTCTGTCAGAATAATTATGACTGATGGTATCTGTGTTAAAACTGCTTCCAGCCCTGTCCCATTACCCTAATGATATACTACTTTTCCTAGAATACTCTGGGTTTGTTATCAACTGAAAGACAAAGGAGAAAGAGAAAAACAGAGCCCTTCTGATAGATCCAGCCTTATGGATAGTATCTATAACCTTTGCATCTGACTGCAAGTTAGCTGTGGCTCAGGAACAGTGAGAAAAAAGTTCCTAGCTCAGACTTCTTGGGTGGTTATCCTGCGGGAACATGTCCTTGGTATGGCCCAAAAGGAAGACCAAGACTTTTAGGTCAGACCATATTATATTGTTTTGTAAACATGGGCACAGATGAGAAAGAGGCCAATTTTGCTATCATCATCTAAAGAAGCAGAAGCCAGAAAGCTGGTTGACAACACTTACAGTAAATGCAAAGTCATCTGGAAAACTTTGATAAAAGCCACTTGCAGTGAACCCAAGTCATCACGTTTGCTCACTAATGTGCAGCTGAGGAGGAGGTATATATAAGCATGGGGATTTGGTGGTTCCAATATGGGTGGTGTAATGGGAATTATCCCACCTGCAAAAAACACTTTCCTTTCTAATTGCTGGAAGTATCTTTCAGAGAAGTTTTTCCAACAGACTTGGTTTTGCTGTGTCATCAGTATGTCAACATGAATCCTAAAGTGACAAATGATGTTTATGCACATCAGGTACAATGTGTGATATCCTTGTAAGAGTTTACTATATTTTTCTTAGCAAACTAGAGAACAATTGGAAAATGACTTTAAAAGATATTGTTTAGCTATATGATTGCTTTCTATGCGTTTGGCAAGGAGTGCAAGCAAGTGGCCATTCTTTCTCAAGTTCTTGATTTTGCCTACATAATACCTAAGCTGTCTGTGCTCACCTAGGGTTTGCAGAAGTTGTTTCTGTGTATTAAAAAAAACTAAGCAAATGAAAATTGTGGTGACAGATTAGTTTAGATTTGATTCATTTACTATTTTGAGCACAATTGAAGAGTTAGTGCACATGTAAAACCTATACTGGTGAAATGCTGAGGAGAGGGAAAATGCTGAGAGGAGGATGTAACACTCAGTTCATTTAGTATTTCTTACTAGGACCTAAAATATAGCCATCTGGGAAAGGAGTTTAATTTATTTTCCAGTATACATCACATACCTCAAGGCAGGTCCTGTGGAACTGACAGAAGAGAAAGAAAAAATGTACCATTTAAAAAGGCCTTGCAGATCTTAGTTTGACCAATGACTCTGCATCTTGACAAATATGAAGGTTAGACATTATTGCTAGGTACACCTTAATAGTGAAATAACTCCAGACATAGTCATACAGTTCTGAAGGATAATGGAGTGAGGTAGGAGAAAAGAGACCAAGCTCCTGTGCATTTACCCAGAAGAAAAATGCATGAAATATATCCCAATGCAGCTTTTGAATAGATTATTCCTGAGAAGCTGTAAGGATGGCAATTACGCCTTCCAAATAATGATGTGGTGACTAAAAAACTGGATATAACAAGCCTGAGGAAATTAATGTTAGGTGGGACTTTAGGATTTCAGGTCCTTGTGATAAGGAAACATAGACAAAAAGCTATGAGAAAATTCTGAAGGACAGGAAACTGGGTTTCACTGGACAAGCAAGGGAAGGAAATAAAGAATTCTCTTTACTCAAGGTTGTGTCAATTTCTTGCTCTTGCCTTTAAGAGAAGAATTAAGAATGGATAATTTCCAATATTTGATGTTGGTAAAGATCACTTTTTAGAGCTGGCTGGTTGTAGCGACAATTAGAGATAATTTATATAAGCCCTTGGAATGTTATCAGAGAATCTAACAGGTTTTAATCCTATGACCTTTTTATTTTCAGTGTCAGCTGAACTACTCTTGTGGGGAAATTGTGCATGAAATAGCAAAACGTGTCGAAGCAGTTATGTGCATACTTCTCAATTGTCTAGATTTTTGCCTCATATTTTATGGTCTGTTCCTTATACATTTTTTGGTTTTCTAGCAAATCACTGAGGATTGAAGTCAGAAAATAATGACAGACATTTGAGTTTTAAACTTCATACCCTTAATGTAAAACCTGTTATTGTATCAGTTTTCTAAGTTAAGAGAAATCTTTAAAAATTGTCCCTGTCCTTTGCCCCCTCCCCCATTACTTATGACTTTGTCCAGATTTGATTATGCGTCATAGAATCTTGCAGCAAAACCTAGATGGAAATGAAAGCTGAAGCAAAATTTGAGGTATAATAATAATAATAATAATAATAATAAAAAAGTCTGAAACCATCTACAGAGGGTAAAATGCTCAATATATTCCTATATATAGAAAACAGTATATGAAATGTTTTAGAGCATTTAGATCCATGACTGGCTGAAGGTTCCAAGTCTTTTTGAAACTAAAAAGTCCAAAGAACGAGATCTCATAGATGGCCATGTTTCTGAAGCATTTCATTCCTTGTTGCTTTTTCCCTGGTTAAGGCAGATACCTGCAGAAACTGTGTGGTCAGTAGGAAACAAATTATTTGATATCCTTTGGCAATGACCTTACTTACCATACAAGTTCAATTCAATATAAGCATGCTGATATCCCAAACACCTCTGTCAAGAGTGTTGTTAGACTGATGATTAGTAAGATGCATGACATGAACAAAAACAACATATACAACAAGTAAAGTGATACTAACTGAACAAAAGTAAAATTTCTCTACGGTACTTATTTTGGAATCAAGGTACATACATTTCTGAAAACTAAAACTGTATCAGTACAGTAAAAATCTCAGTAGTGGATAATCAGGATTTACTTACAAATAAGTAATTACTTTTGATAGTATAGGTTCTGCTATATCGATGACTAAGTAAAGGTGTGTAATGCTCCTTACATTGAATTTTGACAGAAAGAAACCCAATGAATTATAGGATTTCACTCCAGCTCATCCATTTGGGGATAGGTATGCATTCCCAGGCAAGAGGGGAGAATATAATTTGTCCAACATGTCCTGGATCAACCAGAGGCCTCCTTCAAGTGATTCATGCCTATTACACCTTTTGTGAGAAGAGCCTATGGGCATCTTCACATGGTGCTCATACCACCTCAATTAACCCCCTCAACACAAAAGAGCAGTGGCTGTACACAAAAATCCTCCTAAACTGATGATGTTCCTTTACAAAGTAGCTGGACTAAATGTGCATGACAGAGTGAGGAAATCATTTCTCCCACCATTACCCAAAGTTGCATTCATTTGGTTACTTCCTAAAACCCATGACCATACATGAGGTTATGGACATAGACTGACCAGTAAACTGACAACTCCATCCTATGATTCATTTTATAGTATTGCACAATGTTTGCAGTGCTGTTGCTACTGAACCTATCTGCTATTCCATCTTCTGACCCTCTCTACCTTCACTTGTGAAAAAGACCCTAAGGCTCTCTCAATTTGACATAAGTCTCCAGAACATACAGGCTCAGAACTAATGACATGGTTACAAAGTTAGGCAGTCACTAGCCTTTGGCCCAAGCTATTCTGGCACTGTGTACACTTATAAGAATTCTGGTCTTGGAATACAGTGTCTGTTATGGAACACCCATGACTAGCAGAGAAGTGCAAATTAACCAGTCAGGTTCAGATAAGGCATAGCCATTCCTCCTAATCACATCCCCTCCAGCTATCTTCAGTATTTCCCATATTAGGAATTAAATCTCCTAGAAGAACTATAGAATCTGTAGGTGGTACCTCATTAAGAAAAGTAACTACGGTCTTAATGAAAGCCAAGTACTCCAAACAGCTGATAGATGCACAAATAAGAGAGCTTATTTTTCTGTAATCTTCTCATTTATTCCACTATTTATAAGTATCCCCACACCCACATGGCGCAACTCTTGAGGGTTAACTAAGAGCAAGGGAGAGAGAGAGGGAGATCACCCATTGTCAAGAAGTCTAGTTCAAGAACCAGTAAAAAAGACCACTGAATAATAAACCATTTATCTTTATTTTGAAGCACTGGCATAATTTAAAAAAAAATAAATACATTTATACCAGGCTCCATAGTGTGTGCTGCGGTGGTATGGAGGTAACATTGTTACCTCACAGCAAGAGGTTCTCCCGTTCGATTCTCAGCTTGGCTTGGGAGTGCCTTCTGTGTGGAATCTGCATGTCCTCTCCGCGGTTGGGTAGCATTCGAAAGACATGTGTGCGTAAATGGGTGTGCCTTCGTTGAAGGTTGGGCAACTCGGCGTTTCGTAAAAATCTACTGCCAATCATTAGCAGACCGGAGTTTCGCTGTGGCGACCCCTTACCAGGAAAAAGCCGAAAGACAAACAACAACAACAACCAGGCTCCATAGTGTCATAGTGTAAAGGGACTATGATCTAGGCAACTTGAATTCAGTTAAAACCATTCCTTGGGAAATCAGCCAGGGGATAAGGGCTGAATGCCATTTTTGTATCAGCTCATCCAGTGTGGAAAGGGTAGGGCTTCCAAAAAGTGATTAGTAATTTTCCGTGGAGTACAAAGCCTCAGATCCAAGAGCATGTGCATACATAACTTATGTTGGGTATTTGGTGGGGCAATGGGTATAGCATACCACAAAACAATCTCGACAGCTGTCAGGATGGCACAATACCATAAGGCCATAATCTCTTCTCTTAAGCAAACATTGTTCTTGGAGAGACCCTAAAAACAGGCTTGTGACTGGTTCATTTATCATTTTGCACTATGGTTTTCCTACTTGCAAAGCTCCAGTCTTTGTGTGTAAGCCACTTAGATCCTGGGAAGTTTGGAGTGGAAGATCGGGGAAGGGCTTTTGGACATGGTTGATGGCACACAGTTGTGGCAGTAACAAATGGAAAACTTAATCCTTACCTGCAATTTTAATTATGTAGCAACTATAAACAAAAATGGTTTTAATTGGTTATGGTGAAATCATTAAATTCAATAATTAAATAACCATTACAAGATCATTTTTGCACCATCATCCACAGAAACACAACTAACTAATAAAAGAACTGAGTTCAAGTATAGTCTTCTTCTAATCTGTCTACATTCCCCCAAAAATATGTCTACCCTTCAAATAACCATGCAAAAAAGATTAATTCATTTTTCATATGAGGAATGCCACTTCGATATATACAAAGATGATCTGAAGCAACAGATACCTTTTACTAAATATTCTAACCCAAAACTATTATATATAAGCTACTGCCCACCATTAGAAAACTCATTATTAGTCAATCAGAAGCCCATGGTAAAAGATACCTACAGCTACATAAAGGCAATAGAAACAATATTTTCAAAAACGTTCCTGTAGAATGGAATACCTACCACAAAAAATACAGAAATGTAGTAAACTAAGGGAAGCATTCAGAAACAATGTACTGCAATAAGTGAAAGAGCATGGAGAACGGCAGTGTGCCGGCAGGGGTGATTTGGGACTCAAATATAAGACCACACCGAGCAGAAAAAACAGTGTGGTGTGTATATCATGCAAGACCTCAAAACAGACCTCTCAACTGTCCCTATTTTGGTAGAATGTGACTATTTTCATAGAATGTGCCTATTTTCAGACCTCATTTACCCCTGTGTAGGATGTACCTATTTGTGAAGTCTGTCTCTGTTTTCATGTCTGATTTGTCTCTTCACCCAATCTTCTAATCCCCTCATCATACTTGATTTTTTGAAGCTGTCCTGTACACAGAAAACCACACTACATGACCAACATACAAATGACACCAATAATTTAAAGAGGACATACATTCTACATATCCCTTTTTCAGAAACAAAAATAAAGACACTTGTGTGGTAGAATGTTGTGATACAGCTTTTTTAAGTACGCAGATTTTACACTCCAGGAATTAATTAAAGGGTCTTACACAAGCCATATGGTTCATGCCAAAAAGGCCCTCTTCCCAAGATATGATGTTTTGTGATTTAGAGATGTTAGCCGAAATGAAGAAAGAACTCATTCTCAGCTAATATGCATGTCTCTAAATTTCAGTTCAGTACTGCAACATGCAGATTACTGCTAATCTGAATGTCATGGTAATAACTGATGTGGCCACTTCATGTCCCCACAATAGCTGAAGTATTATTAAGCCACAAGAGTTCAGATTACTCAATGGGGGCTAGTGGTTCCCCAACTCCTTGATCCCTTAATAGTTGAAGAGCTGTTAAAGCATGGGAATTTAGCTTATCCCCTGGTAGCCTGTAGTCCCATGCAGCCCCATCCTTGTAATAGGTGAGGTCCCATTAAGGCACAAGAGTTTATATTACTTCTTGAGGGAAAGTGGTTCCTCCCACCTCTCAAGCTCTACATGGTGTTACATGTCTTCTTACTAGACATTGTGCTAGGACAGTCTCTGAACAGTAGTATAGAAAGGGTGAGGCAAAAGGGGCAGTGACCCCAGGCACGGGCTTGATGGGGATACAAAAAAATCACCAAACAGCTTTTAAATTCATCTTAAATAAATATTTTACTTACTTTTTCTGGTTTCTGGGTGCTAGCAGCAATCCTGGCTGCAGTCTGCCCCTTTCAGCTACATGTAACCAAGCATTCAGTCATCCTTATGTTTTATGTAGGACATGAATTTCACACACTGCCTCAAAATGTTGGGAAGTCTTCTAAATGAGTTGCAGGGTGTAGTAGTTTGGCAGTGCAAGCATGTTTTACAAGAAGCAACCTTCTGAATTACAAAATTAATTTTAGCGTCATCAGCTTCATTGTTGCTTAATTTTACTTTTAATTTGTTTTTAATTTCACTAGTTGTCATTTAATTCCTTAAAATAAATAATGCATTTAGAATTATTTATTTTATTATTTTTTCTTTTTCTGGCATGGGTTGAGACCAGGGCCCTGGGACTTCCTTGCCTCCATAGTCGAGAAGCTTGACCAGACACCAGACTGGCTAGATAAGAGACTGAGATGACAAAGGATAGGGTAAAAAAAAGTTATCTTTATATCAAGCATGCAAACAAGCTTTAGTGGCCCACCACCCATAGTGCATGTTGCACACACAATACTGTGCTGCTTTATACAACCTCTAGGGCTGAACAATCAACTCCCTGTGACTGAAAAATCTCCCTCTCTTCAAGGTGTAAGAAAATAGCCCTGCTACAGGATTTGGAAGCCACATTTATAAGATTAGGAGGAAGATATGACTGCGTGAGAGCAGCAGACAAATAAGCCAGGAAGTTTTTTTTTTTTAGTCTTCAACTTGGAGGTGTTGTTGATGGGGGAAACAAATGGGGCTTTTGCACCAGCCTCTATATGTCCAAGCCACACCTCTATCTCTGAATTCAAAAAGACTATCCCAATATATACACATCATGGTACGTGTATAAATTCTCCTCCTTGTCTTTTTGATAATGTGCTTATATTTCCTATCATTTTTGTCACTCTTTTTTTAACATTTTTCTGAGTAACATCTTACATTCCTATTGGAACCAGGAAGAGCTATGTGCTACTTGGTATTAAGATTTTATGCTAGGCATCCAGATTTTTGGCTGGATGTGCCTACTTCAATGGACTCTGTTCCTATATATAATGTCTGCAAGATGAGAGGTATGTCTAAAAATACCATGCAAATGAGCGACATCATGGGAAAGAGAAGCATCATTTATGCAAATAAAAATTAAACATGATAGTATAATTCAAAAATGTATAACATTTGCATGAGCTTCTGTAATTAGTTTATCTGACTACCATTATTCTTTCAGGGAACAAGTTTATTACTTGCACTAAGATGGCAGGAGTAGCATTTGCTATGGATGCTCACCCTGTGTTAGTGGCTGCCCTAATGGCCAGCATCTATGCTAGTGCATGTTGCTCCCTTCTGCATTATAACACAAATGAGATATAACTGACCACTACAGTGTGGTGATAGACATTATATGGCAGCTGAAGACGTGCTCTCCTCCATGGGATCAAGGGGAGGCATTCTAATGGACACAAAAGGACCTTTCAATATTCATGAAAGAACAAGTTAGGAGTTTTGCAAGGCTTGATCTTGCATATCCTACACCAGTTTTTTGTGATGCTGACGGATGTTGAGGAACATATTTGGTTTCCATGACCAGCAGAGGAAAGACTCACCACTATGCAGACATTCTATGACATGCCCCTTTCCCTCAGGTTCTAGGGGACATTAACTGCACCCAGCTTGCAATTAAGACCCCCCACAGTTCAGTATTACCACTACACCACTGTGTGATGGTATCTTTGGCATCCATCCCCTTCAGCAGTATCTTCAATATTGGGGTCTATTACTACATATCCTGTCCTCTACCACTTCTCTATATATTAGTACACTCTTGCTGTAACAGAGACTCCCACATAATGGCAAATGTGCTAACCTGTGACAGTGATGAAACCCTGATTACAGCCCAGGCAACCTGACTAATGGCTCAGTTGCTTGACTGTGCAAGCATGGAGGATAAAAGTGCCCACGGAGGGGGTAGTCACCTGGCTTGCAACACATCTCTAATGATAACACCTCCCTGGAAAGCAGAGTTGACAAGTATAGAGGATGTCGGTGTGGCTGCTGAAGCCACAGATGGTAGCTCCTGTCAGCACATAAGCAGAAGTATGCATGCTCAGACTGATGGGGTGTAGGGAGCCCAGATAGGGATGTGAACACGTAAACCCCACACTGCAGTGGTGATGTAAGTTCATAACTAAAAAAGTGCTTTCACTGCTGGAATGCCACCAAAAGCACAAAGCACTCTCATGGCTACCTGGATGACAGCCTCTAGGTGATTTGATCATAATCACAGAGGGCAAGCAAAAAAATGGTGGCAACGTTCTCTACTGTGCTAAAATGGGGCTTGTAGTTCAGCTATTATGGTAATGAAGTGATCTAGTGCAATAGTCTCCGAAATCACAGCAATAACACAATGAGTGATCACCACTATTCTGTGCTACAGGGCCTGCTCCAGCTCATACATGGGAAGTGGGATCAGACTGATGTGTACTTCTGTGTAGCCTGGGCACCCTACTTCAGATCTGCATCTTGATAATGACCATGACCATTTCAATACCTAGTAACTGTCATGGCTGTACTCAGGCATGTAGGGTGTGTATGCACCTATAGAACCTCACTATGCTGCTATCACCCTTCCCTGTACAACTGACAATGCACATCACATTACCACTGATGGACATCTTGCAACTTTGCTTCCCATCAATGCACATCGGGTGTTCTTGGCTTTTTGCAGATGAGTGACTCGGCTATCATTTTTGCTCCTGGACTTGACCTGATGAGTAGATGTGGCTTCAGCAGGATTTGACCTCTCGCAGGCTCCAGTGTGGTGCAACATGGAATGCAATATTTTTTACATCTGCTGCACATACAGCATAGGGAACATATGGTGGGGTTTTAGGAAGGCTCCAATGCCTGGTATGCACTTGCAAGGGCAGCAAGTGATGGCACTGACATTATCTTTTATGGTAAACAGTGCCAGTATAAATACAGTGATCTGCGGAGGCACTAACCAATTCTTCTCTGCTAATGTGCCTTTTTTAGGCTATGTCCCAAAGACAAATCTTCCAACATAAAAGATCTGTCAAAAAGCAAATTGATGGTCATGCTGCTTAACGCTAGGAGCCTTAACCTGAAAATGCACTCACTGGCGGCTCTCCTCACACTGGAAGATTCCAATGTCTGTGCAGTCATGGAAACTTGGTTCTTGGCTGCAGAGAGCACCCCTGCCTTACCAGGTTATACCTCATTCCACACTTTCCAACCCTAAAACAAGGTCAGAACGACTAAGGGTGGTGAAGTCTCTATCTTCATTAAGGATAGGCACACCTCCAGACTGGTTTGTCAGCATGATGCACTAGAATTACTCCAAGTGCAACTGACAGTTAGCAAGACCACCATCCAGGTCATAGCCAGCTACAGACCTCCCTCCATGATTCAGGCCACCCATGCCTCCTACCTGGACCTACTTGACTCCATCAAGGTACTCCCTAACAACCTGATCATTGGTGACTTCAACTACCCCACCACAGACTGGGTGACTATTCGTACACTAATGCACTCACCCAACAATTCCTTGACATCATCAAATCTAACACACTAGACCAGCTCATATCATCCCCCACAAGGGGAGATAACATTCTGGACTTGGTTCTCACCAACATGGGTGACCACTGCACCACTACCATAGTATGTTCTTCCCTAGTGAAATCAGATCATTGATCTGTCTCAGTTGAAGTTTCTATCCCATCCAATCCCTCCCCAACTGTAACCAGGCTAAAAAACTTCTCAAATGCTGACTACAACCTCCTAAGGGTGGGTATCAGTAGCTTCACACCACTGCTCCCCCTCACAGGATGCAGACAACTATGCTGAACAGTACGCTAATGCAGTATACAAGCACCTGTACAATTGCATGGACTCAGCCAGACCCAACAGGACTAAAACCTGCTCCTCAAGGAAACAAACCTGTCTGGTGGACATCCTCTATCAATAGGCTTTACAACAAAATGAATAAACTATTGTCCAAGGGTATTGGAAAAACTCCCTCCTCAGCCTCAACAATCAAATTAGATGACTAGTGAAAACCTCCAAAGCCAATTATGAATTGAAACTAGCCTCTGAAACAAAAGGAGGCCACAAAGCCTTCTTCAACTATGTCAAGGACCTCCATGGTAACGCCCTGGATTATTCCGAATTAGTACTTAATGGTACTGCTTATGCTGATCCAGTTGACTTAGTGAACCAGCTAGGTGATAGGTTCAGCAAAACTTCACCCCCTATCCCCCACCAAAGACCCATTCGACCCCCCCCATCCCCACCAAAGACCCATTCGACATCCCCGATACTTGTCCCACACCTCACATCTATGTAGATCAAGTGTTAAAGGCTCTATCCAAGGCAAAGAACACAGCTTCCATGGTACCTGATAGTATCCCAGGCTGTATTCTGCACCATCTCAAGCAAGAACTAGATATGCCATTGAGCACCCTATTCAACTACAGCCTAATTACAGGCTTCATTCCAGTAGAGTGGAGAACTGCCTTTGTCATCCCCTTGCAGAAAGGTGGTGCCAGTATTGACCCAGAAAACTATCGTCCCATTAGCTTGACAAGTCTGATCTGTAAAGCCATGGAGCATATTAAGCATATTATTACAGATCTCATAAACACGGACATAGGCAATTTCCAAGCACGTCATCCCACCCAGTTTGGATTCATCAGTGGCAGATCTTGCCCATTGAACCTGGTTGACTTCTTTGAGACTGTCGCCAAGGACCCGGATGAGGGAAAGTCAGTACATACAGCTTACCTCAACTTGGCCAAGGCCTTTGACACAATCCCCCACTCTGACATAATGAAAAAGCTAACAACTTGGAGTAAAGGGCCGATAGCCTCGTACCAACCTATGAACTTATAGGAGTCCAGGAAAGTAAATAGTGTGGGAAGAAATAGCCAAGGAATTGTTATGGCTAGGCTTGTATAGGCCCAAGGGCCGATAGCCTAGTACCATCCTATGAACCTAAATCCCTTTCTCATCTGGTGGTTGGGCCAACTGGCTAACCGATAGGACCCACAAGGTCAAAATAGGTGCCACCACCTCCGACAGCAGTCTTGTCACTATTAGTGTTCCCCCAGAGATCTGTCCTGGTACCCTTACTGTTTGGCATCTACTTCTCAGACGTCCAGGCAACGACAAAGAGCCTGTGGCTGACCAAGTTTGCGGATGACTGTAAACTGAGTGCTGTCACTGACTCCCCAAATGATGGCAACATGCTGCAAGAGGGTATCACAGCTACAAATAACTGGTGCCAAAGTCATGGCCTTAATTTAAATGCAAAAAAATTTATCATACCATTCGGCAAAAACACGGCCCCTACTGATTACCACATCAACGGCAACCCCCTAAGCACACAACCTGTGACGAGAGACCTGGGTACTCAGGTTGACAGCAGTCTCACATTCAACCATCAGGTGGTGGCAGTGGTCAGAAAAGCCTTTTACTTGGTTCATCTCATAAGTAAAGAGATTGCATCCAGAAAAAAGGAGGTTATTACCTTTCTGTACTCTTCCCTTATTAGGCCTATAATTGAATATAATGCCCTGTGTGGTATGTACATATCCAAACATCTCCACCCACTGGAAAAGCCACCGAAATACCTCAAAGAGAATCCATGGTCTCCAACACCTGTCCTATGAGGACAGGCTCAAATTGCCATCACTCTACTCAGTATCATACAGATTGCTCAGAGGTGATCTGTCTCTCACCTGCAAGGAAATAACAGACCCTGCCCTACTAGAGATGCTCCATAGCTGTGTCTAACTCCTTGCGCATTACCTGGTTGATAGCCCTAACTCTAATATGCGACATCAACAAAATCTGCTGGAGAGACAGGTTTGTCTCTCAGAAGCTGCCCAGTCTCTAGAATAGAATTCCCATACATGTCAGAGTACCTCACTGACCCTCTTCCAAGTGCAACATTGATGAGTGGATGGGAAACCACAAATTTGTCCCAGGGGTTCCACCTTTGTCCCTCACTGACAGGGCGACGGGTGCTGACTGAGGATTCTTTTTGGGGATATAAATTCTTGGCTTGCAAGGGCCCCAAGGAAAATAGCCTAGTAACCTCCTATGATCCTATGAATAGAGAGTTACAGAGAGAGAAAGAGAGAGAACCAGTCATGTTACAGTATGCTGTTTTTGCTGAGAAGGCCTGGAATATAAAGATTCTGCTGTTATGGGTAGGCAATGCTAAGCAATATAGTTTTCTGCTTACATCAAAGGAAGAAATTTTAGAGCACAGGACTACCTAGTTGGGGAGGCAAGCCAGACTCTCCAGGTGGTAGAGTATGTGCATTCTACTGGCCCTCCTGTATAACCTACTTACCACAGCACTGATTTTTTTTCTCTTACTAGGTTATGGTCCCAAACTGTTCCAGCTTTACCAGGATATGCCATTACTGTATGGCTGTACTTAACCTTAACAAAATTGAGCAGTTTTTTGTGCAATTTACTATTTAACCCTTTTTAATGTTCATTAGGTTGAATATTGGTTTGGCTATATCTGCAATCTGTTTGCCACTGCACTGAGTAGTTGCATTTGTACGAGTTATAATGTTTCACTGTATTTGTTGTGTTCACTGGCTTTGAGGATTAGTCTGCATTAGTTACCCTTTTTTCACATTTACTGACCGTTTCTTCTTCTTCTAGGTCCTATTTTAATAACATGAACATCACCACCCTAATCTGTTTGTGTCATTTTGTTCTTTGTCTTGTTTATGTAGCTTTTGTATCTTATTTTTTTCCATTTATTTTTTTTCATTCTATCAAAATGGCCATGTCACAGGGAGTGGTAAGGCAGTGCACCATACCGACCACCTCAATGACTCCCAAGGCCTGCCTCTCTGGAGGCTGAAAAAGGTCACTCTGAAAGGCAACCTGAAGGTCTTGCTGATGGTCTCAGTTTCTGCTTCACAGGTGGATTGCGTAGGATCCACCTAAGAGAATGGCATAGAGGGGCTCTCTTGGATTACCTTGCTTCAGATTTGGCAGCTGGTGAGGACTGTAATGCACTGACAGCTCAATACCTCCATTGGCACCATGAAGCACTTTTTCCTGCAGCTGGTAGAGTCACATAGCCAGCTGACCCTGACCACTGGGCCACCAGATGCAAAGATTCATCCATTATGTCAGCCACAGTGGTGAATAACTTCATGGCAGGTTGCAATTGAGCCAGTCCTGGAAATCCATCCTCACCTTCAGTCTAGCTCTCCTATTATGGTGCTTCCCTTCTTTGAGTGTCACTCTTCCTCTTCAGTTTTACTCCAATTCTCCTCATCATCACTAGTCTTCCCCTTGTCAGCCCATCTCCATTTTTGTCCCTCCCCCTTATGTCTCACTACTTCCAGTCAGTCTTTGCCAGCACTTTATATTTGTGTGTCTGTCCCCACAGGAAACCCTGTATCTCTCTTCCTACACCCACCTTCCCCCATACTACCTTCCTCCCACTACCTCTCTTATAAAAATAAAAAGGTTATCTGTCCAAAAAAGACATATTACTCCTCCTTCCACCATTCACATGCCACCATTGCCCTTTTGTTCCTCTGCTTGCTTTTCCTCTTTACTAACCCACTTTTCTCCACTTTTATTCCCATTTATATAATGAAACCAGTTTGCACTTTGCTGTTTAGCCCTTATATGGACTCCCAGTTGTGTCCATGCAACACATATTGACACTTTGATGTGTGTGTCTGACTGCATAGTGTTGAATTTGCTACCTGCATGATGATGCCCCTGGGTCAGCTGAACATTCATAATACAGTCTACTCAGCTGCACATTGCTATTTTAGCAACTATAAATTTCATTATTCAATACTATGTAGTACTGCCCTTAGGATGTCATGTTACAATCACCACTTATGCATACCTAATCTTTGTCAGGCTGCGTCATGCTGAGTTGTACTATTTATCACAGCATGGTTGTGTTTTTCTTTCTGAAACATCACCCTACCTTTCTTCAAATGCACTTGAAAACACAACTCACTAGCAAATAGAAGTGCAGCTGTTATAGGGAACCAGGTTAGATCTAGAGAATTGGTGAATAAGATAACCTACTAAAAAATCACACTGCAAGTATAACTATACATAGCCTCAGTTGAGACTAAGGTGCAATCAGTGTAATGCTTAGTGTTGTGGTAAACACAATCAGTGTAATGCTTAGTATTGTGGTAAACAGGTTAATTACACAGAATGCAGTAGTTTGTGTAACCAGCCTTCATATAAAGGCAAAACAACTGTAGCAGTTACTGAATTGTAAACTGAATTACTATGTGAACCAAATGCAAATGTTGGTTTGAAATTAAACTCTGAGGGTAATCAGGTTGTAAATGCTGTTTTGAAAAATTGTTACTGTCTCTTGACTCGGGTTGGAGCTGAAAATATTCTTTGGATGTTTTCATATACCTGGTTAATAATGTTAAATAAACAAATAAATACATTTTTATACCAAGACCCTAATTTAATCACAAAAGTAAGTGATGAGCAGAAAATGATTTCATTTTATCAACCCAGCCTTGTATAAAATATACAAATTGAGTCATAATTTGTTTGAATTCTGTATTTCATATGAGATTTGATTAATAAAATTAAACACTTTTCTTCTGCTTCTTACCTTTGCTGTTATATAAGTTTTGACATATTTGCCTTCTAGGTCTTAGGTCATCTGCTGCTCATCTCCTACCTCATCCTTGCAAACACTACCCTAACTCTGTACATCATTTCCTCTTCAATGGAAGTCCCATTCTCTCAACCTGGTTTATCACACATCTCAATGACTATGACTTAGGCCCTCAGATTTAAGCTTGTTCCTCCTACATTTACTAATATTCTTCATGAAGTCTGACCTTTTTAGGGGCACATACATTACTACACAACTCATCTAAACTATATGCAAATATAATTATCACTAATTATATTATCCTAAGGCCTTCATATTTTGAGAAAAGAAAAGAAAAAAATGAAGTGCTACTTATGCTTTGTATTGAACATTTCAAAAAGATGCCATCATGACTCAAATACCCAAACGTTTTTATTTTTCATGTTGTCAATCCTTGTAGTACAAAGATGCATACAGAAATGAATTGTACAAAACAGTATTTAAAATAATGCAGTCTTTACATTTCAGCAATATAATATCAAATCATACTTTGTTTTCCCCCAACTCCTACTTTCCTTTAGGAGAAACTGCCACCTGTTTCAGCTATATTCCCTGTCAGTGTGTATACTATAATGAACCATAATTTTGCTTTATTTTATTTTTATATTGCATTTGTTGACCAGGATAGCCCAAATGTGTAAGTGTCCCTTTTCAGCAGATGCCAGGAGAAAAGCTTCACAAAAATAATAGTAACAGACCGCAGAATCCTTTATAAACACATTCTATGAACACCTTCAGGAATGCATGGATCATGCAATCCCAAATAAAACCAAGACCCAATCCTCCAAAGGCAGACGTCCTGTCTGGTGGACCCCAGCCATAAACAAACTATACAATAGAAGGAGGAAGCTACTACATGATAGAGCAAAATCCCAAAAAGGGAAGGCATCTCTGATCAGTATTAGCAAAAAACTACGGGCACTCATAAAATCGTCTACGGCCAGCTTCAAGAGAAAATTGCACAGGACACTAAGGATAATCACAAGGCTTTCTTTAGTTATGTTAGGAACCTGGGTGGGAATTCCCAGATATGCTCAGAATTAGTCCAAAATGACAAAAAATACACCGACCCCACAGACATTGCCAACATCCTAGCTGACAGGTTCAGCGCAAACTTCTCCCCCCCCTCCCCACCAAAAGGGCAAATAATTATCCCAGCAGAGTGCTGCCCCCCTGACATCTCAGATGCTCAGGTAAGAGCCGCCCTCTCCAAAGCAAAAAACACAGCATCAATGGGACCAGACGGTGTCCCGGGCTGCGTCCTACATGAACTCCAAGAAGAGCTAAACCCAAACATAAAACTACTGTTCAATCTCAGCCTTACTACAGGATATGTACCCAAAGAGTGGCTTACAGCAACAGTGGTCCCTCTCCACAAAGGTGGTGCCTCAACGGATCCTGGAAACTATCGCCCCATAAGCCTGACTAGCTTGGTCTGCAAAGCTATGGAAAGGATCATCATGGACCTCATAAATAAAGATATTGGGGACCTACAGACACTGGATCCTACCCAGTTTGGCTTTGTTAAGGGCAGATCCTGCCTCTTAAACCTGGTCGATTTCTTTGAAACAGTCACCAAGGCCATTGACGAGGGGAAGGTGGTCCACACAGCCTACCTGGAACTCGCAAAAGCCTTCGATACAATACCCCACTCGGGCATTATAGATAAGCTCACCAGCTTAAATATAAACCCCTATGTCACTAGATGGGTTGCAAACTGGCTCAAGGATAGAACCCACATGGTTAGAATTGCTGGAGCCATGTCAGACTCCAAACCAGTTACAAGTGGCATCCCACAAGGCTCAGCCCTGGGACCTCTCTTGTTCGGTATATATTTCTTAGAGGTACAGGCAAACACGGAAGGACTGTGGCTGACCAAGTTCGCAGATGACTGCAAACTGGGCGCCGTAATCGACTCTCCAGCTGACACAAGCATCCTCCAAAAGGGCCTCATAGAAACAGACAACTGGTAGCAGAGCCATGGCCTCAAGCTAAACGCCAAAAAGTGTATAGTCATCCCCTTTGGCAAAAACAAAGTGCCCACAAATTACCACATAGGTGGTAATCCATTAAGTACAGAAGAAGTAATTAGGGACCTGGGGACCCAAGTTGATAGCAACTCTCTCATTTGACAACCACGTGGCCAAACTGGTTAGAAAAACATTTTATATAGCCCACCTAATCATGAAGGGATTCACATCTAGATCAGGGGAGGTCATCGTGCCTCTTTACTCATCCTTCCTCAGGCCCATAATTGAGTACAATGCCCCTTTTGGGATGTACCTTACCAGACACCTGCAGCAACTGGAAAGACCCCAAAAGTACCTCACCAAGGGGATCAAAGGGCTCAAACAGATGTCATATGCTGCCCTGTTAAAGAAACTCCAGCTCTACTCAGTGGCATACCGCCTGCTCAGAGGTGATCTGTGCCTGACGTATAAAGCCATGTCCAACCCGAAATTAATGGACATGCTGCACCTCAGAAAATCCAAATCCCATCGAGCTACGCACTCGAGAGACTTGAATCTCAGCACTGAAATAAATAGGGCATGCTGGAGGGACAGATTCATAACCCAGAGGCTCCCTTCACTCTGGAATAAAATCCCAGTCCAGATTAGGCAGAGTCCCTCATTGACTCTCTTCAAGAGGAATCTTGATGAGTGGATGGGAGATCGTAGGTTTACCCCAGGTATTACTTCTGTGTCACTGTTAGAGAGAGGCACAGTATACTAACCTCGAAAAAGGGCATAGCAAAATTAATTTTAAATGGGTGGCGAAAGCCAAACACACTCTGGCTAGGCTTATAAATGCCCTAGGGCAGATAGCCTAGTATGAACCTATGAACCTATGGTGTGAAAGAGCATGATGCAGAGGACAGGAAGAAATGGAAACAGATGATCCGCTGTGGCGACCCCTAACGGGAACAGCCGAAAGAAGATGATACGAGACAAAAGTAGTTTTGTACAGTGTCTGAATCCAAATGGTTTACAGGTGTTTGGTTGTGCAATATTGTCCTGGTGTTGAGGAAGAACACAGCCAGGGATTGGTCGGCTGTTTAAGTTTGAGTGTAAAGAATGTCAGTTTGTCTTTTTCAGATTGAGTGGGATAGTCTTCCAAACAGACCTGGTTATGATAAAGTCTCTCTACAATATTGTTAGAGTTGGTAGTTGTAAGTAGGAATGTTTCACTTGAGCACAGATCTCTCTTTGGTAAGTAGTGTTGTACAGTATGGTATTATATAAGGAAGGACAGTTTTCAGGTTTAAAGGATTAGCTTTTTCTATGCTCAGTATTTCTGACTGCTGCTCTACACCAAATACCCAATACAAAGTCAGAGTGTGTGTTGGTTAGTTATATAGGATATATCGTATGCATAATGCAGAAGCTATAAGACGCTCAAGAGTTTTAGCATTATAAAACACTCACCATCCTCCTTAACCAAAACATAAGAAAACTACGTTCATACTTTAGTTTAGTACTACGTTTCTTACTGAAGCTGAACAACAGAATGCTATGGATTTTTATTTTTCTTGACGTTTGTTCCCTCTGTGGGTAGGCTTCGCAAACCAACAAAGATAATTTATTCATGGCGTCAAATACAATTGTTTCTACTCCTATAACACCATAAAGTTCATACGGGTGTTTTACAACTTACAAGCGGGGTGTTTTACAACTTACAAGCGGGGTGTTTCACTGTGACTTAAACTAAATAGTTCTCCCGCCGATGCGAGACTACATTTATGTCTGCGCATATGGTCGCTTAGCAACCGTAAATCAACATGGCGGACTTCAATAAGGTGAGAGGCGTTTGACTTTGCTTATGTATGTACCTGTCTTTACATCAAGCATTTACCACATGTATGCATATTAATGTACATGCACAATATTTACAGTTGTATTAACACGTATTTAACAATATATACATTTAAGAAAGTTAGTTATGTAGCAATTGAGAATATTAGGCTTCACTTAACTATTGTCAACTTCCATGTTTTACAAAGAATTTTGTAACTTCTGGTCTGGATGGGTATATTTGGAAGAGGGTTGCCCCCCGAAACCCATAATAAATATAACCATTTTTCCGGGGTCGCACCATTTGTGGAAGAGGGTAACCAGGTGAGATGGGCTGTAATTGTCAAAATCATCAGTTATGCTTCAGTTCCTCATGTCATAATTGATCATAACTCGGATTATTTTTTTTTTTCACTTAATGAGATTGATGAGGATTTTTGCACGTTACGTGTGGCATAACCCACATTGCAGCCAGTCTGAATTGGATGTGTATGCATTTGTTTGCTTATGCTTTCAACCATTACAGTAGTGTACTATTGTGGAAGACAGGCGAGTGAGCATTCGATTATTATTTCATTGCTTATTGCATTATGGTAATATAGTGTTTAGTAAGCAAGTGCAATAGGTTTTTGTCTTGGTAGAAAGGAAAACTATGAAAATTGCCAGGTAAAACAACTCAAACTTTTGTCCCATCTGTTTGTATACTCTTAGCACTGGTGCATATTGACTCATCTGTACTGTACAGGTGTTCTCAGAATGTCCAGATTTTTGCATCATATTTTGGTCTATTTCTTATAAAAGTGTGGGTTTTCTGTTAAATCATTGAGGAATGAAGTTGGAGAATAATGACAGACATTTGAGTTTCAGACTTTATATCCTTCATAAAATTTATATCAATGCAAAACCTGTTATTTTATCAACTTTCTAATTTTGTAAGATCAATATTTAAAAATTGGCCCTATTTTCAGCCTTTGTCTCCCATTATTTTATAGCTTTGTTCAGATTTCTTGCTGTAACAGATTGAGAGGTATGCCTCTGTTGCCTAGCTATAGCAGAGTAGTCATTGGTAATACAAATATGATCTTCCCCAATTTATAGTGCAGTTCATTTTCTCCATAAATCTGACCGCACCCATTCTTTTAAATGACAGAACTGGAATTACAGCAATATGGTACAAGGCATCTTTTTTCAAGATTACATTAGGCACAAATTTTTTATGCACTTACTGTGTGTGTATTTCATATTCTGGTATCAGTGTCCAGGTACTAATAGCTTTCATCATGAAAGGCTTACAGTCCTTTTTTCAGTCTTGTTTTTTTTTTTTGTATGGCTGTGAAACATAAGTTATCCTGCTGAGAATGATCTTCCAGCTGTACTAGTTCTAACTTTAATTTACAAATAAATAACTATTATCTCATGAAAGGAAAGAAACATAGCAACACAGATTTCTTTTGAAGTAGTACATTTAATACAACATCTACTTGCTGTTTTATGGAACTCTTCTCTGCCAGTTTTTACAGGAAAGGATGTTGTCCCTATTCCACAGTGGAATAAGTTCCCTATTCTTCTGTCCAACAGCATACCTTTCTGTTAATGTGGTAATAACATAATACAGATTAGCATGATAAGGTAATTCTACATACGTACAAAAATTTCAAGCATAGGCATTAATTCCCTTCTAGCCTGCCAGTATACGAAAACAGTTGTTCCCATAATCCAGGCTGTTTTTAAAACATAACTAAACTAGTGCTTGCTTTAATGTAATTTGGTAGTCTCTTCCATGCATCAGCTGCTCTGTCAGAGACCCAGTCATTGCACTTCTCATTCCTATAGAATCTTCTTCATAGATTATCTGATTATTCTCTACCACTTTCTGATGACCCCAAACATTCCCATAGGTAGTTGTCTCTAAATGTCCTATATACCTGAATAAGATCGCTTGTTTTCTTATAAGATTTCCATATTGTTATTCCATACTCAGGTTTGAGTCTAATGTAATTAACAAACAATGACCTCATCACTTCTAATTTCCTAGACTTTATAAGTCTTTTTTATACAACCTATAGTTCTATTACTATCATTAACCAATTGGTTGATATGATTAGAAAAACTCAAAGCTGGATCTACCCATATACCCAGGTCCTTAAATCAGTCTACAGTTTCAGTCACTGTGTGCTATAATAAATATTTACCTTTCAGTTTATGTTTCTCAAATTTCATACACTTAGTTTTTGATGTACTTATCAGAATATTATTCTCCTATGCCCAAATGGTCAATTTAGTTAAGTTCTTTTGAGGACATGCCCTGTCTGTAACGCATGCAATCAGTTTACCCAATTTCACATCATCTGCATACAGACTGTAGAACACCTCAGATGAAAAAGATGGATCTGAAAGGCACAATCTAAACAAGTATGGGCCTAGGACAGAGCCCTGTGGGACAATCTGACTATAACCTTAATTTCACCTGTCCAATTGCTGTATGATACTTGCCATGCAGCTATCTATCTTATCAAGAGTAGATCCATACTCAGTTGTTCTAATTTATTGATCAGTGTTCTGTCAAATGCTGAAGTTAAATCTATATAAATTACATCACTGCACACGTTTTCATTCATAGTGCTGTTATGTTGTTCTAGAACATCATGTCACAGGTGGTACTATATCTATTCTCAACATAGGCATGCTGATATATGATTTTAAGTCCCAACCTTTCCAGTTCTGACAATAACTTATCAAATATTACCTTCTTCATTATTTTTCCACAACATGAAAGTAGACTTAAGGGTCTGTATGACTGTTTTTTCCTACTCCACTTTCCCTTAAAGACAGGTTTAATAAGTGCATGTCTCCAATTTTGAGGAGTCTCCCCATATTTATATGACCTAGTAAATAATAGATATAGTGGTACTGTAAGTTCTTGCTGAACTATTCTTAGGTCATTATTACTCATTCTGTCTCCTCTCTGTGTTTTGTTCAGATTCAGTTTGCACAGTTCTTTTTAATATAATCTAATTTGATTTCATTATCTGACGTTACATGGATGTCACTAGGCCAGCTTATTACCCCTTTTCATACCTCTCAACCTCTTAGCACAAAAAATCTGGACAAAGCCTAAAATAATGGGTGGAAAGGCCTCAAAATAGGGACAGATTTTAAATATTGCTCATAGACTTAGAAAGTTAATAGAATAATTTTTATTTGTTAGTATGCATTTTCTGAAGCTTATGAAGTCTAAAACTCTGATGTCTGTCATTATTTAGTGACTTCAGTCCTCAATGATTTTCCAGGAAACCACAAATTTTATGAGGAACAGACCAAAAATATGAGACAAAAATCTGGACATTTTGAAACAATCTGGACAGTTGAAAGGTATCCCCCCCTTTGTAATGCCAAATGGTTTTGCATAAGATTTTGTAAATATATCTATAATCTGTTGTGTCTGTGAATAAATTTTAGAATCTACACAGTTTATCAATTTGTATGTCTTTATTCCTTCCACATCTTATGCATCTATAAAATATTTCCTATTATATCTCAATATTATTATATAAAGTTTCTTCAAATTTTTCTAGAGCTTGTCTCATACTATGCTTAATTTGTTTGCCCAGCTTGTTTATTTCAGTTCCTGTCAGACTAACGCACTCATTAATTACAACAGTACAGCAATCAATTCTACAATAGCACATGCTGTTTTTTGGAATAATTTTAAATTTGTTTATATCGTGCTTCCCCTCTCATTATAAAGGTCAAAGGAGAATGGCACAGCTGTACGGAGAAAAATATTTATTGTCCTTATGTGCATTTCTATAAATTAGAGCAGTCCTACTTTCATAGTACTTTGAACATGCACAATTAAGACACAGCTATCTAATACATGTTTTGTATGTTGATTTATGTACTTATCAATCAGATATTACAGAATAACACATAACACTTATAAATACAGACTAAATAATGTTCCCTTCCTATTACACAGTGCAATAAAGGAGTTTTGTGATGTCTCCTGTCTAACAGTACACATTTCTGTTAGAGTAGTAACCACATAACACTAGGTTATCCTGTCAAGCTAATTAGTTGTATGTAGTTACCACAGTGTCTTCTATAAGAATAGCTACACATGTAGCACTACTTCAGTAACAACATGCAACACAATAATGTGATAACATTACCTAATCAAGCTAAGTCATGTATAAGAAATAGAATTCTTATATCTATGTACTTTCATGTGCCCTTTGCACCGACTGCTCTTCAATGTGAAGATAAAACTAAAACCTTTCAAGCAAGAAAAGTAATATTTGCTATTGCATCTTCTTTGCAAGTACTGGCATAGCTAGAAAGGTATCAAACAAGCAATTGTAGCTATAGTCTTAACTAATGTTTTTTTCTAAACATTACTTTACTTAAGAAGCCTATTGAGATAATTTTGTGAACTAAGAATTTTACAAGTGTTGAGGAGGCAAAGGTCTAGACAACTAATGGGTAGAACTTGCACATTTCTTGTTTCTAATCAGGTCCACTTCCTCCTGCCTCCATTTACAATTAGCTGATCTATTCTGTAAAGGTGAGACTTTGTTTTCCCCAAAAAACTACTGAGTTGTATATCAGCCTATAGGAAAGTAGTAATGAGGAAAAAGTCTGTTTTTACATTTGTATTAATGCTATTAAGTTTTTTTTAAAAAAACTGCTGCAGATTTGAAATGACAGTAGAGTAAATGCTGTTTCCCAGCAATTTTAACATATTAAAAGTTTATTTTGTTCTTTAGCACATTCCATGTTAACAGCAAGCTTCCACAGCCTGCCCTGAATGTCACACAGTATCTCTTTGCCAGGTTTTACCTGCAAATTGTTGAACTCTTGCTATGAAACATAAATCACTGAACTAGATTCATTGATTCCTCTTTTACTTCATCAACGGTTTGTGTAATGGCATGAGATCATAACTCTGTAACAATTACTCCTTACCACATGTTTGTTAAGTCTTGGTGTTAGAATATTTAAAAATGTGGAAGAGTGGCAGGCACTCCATCCCAAGTGTTGGCTGCAGCAGGCTTTCCAATCTGCAAAAACACTAGACCAGATTCATTAACACTTATACTAAGTGTACACTAATCTGAGTGAATAGACATCACAAACATAACTCTCATATTCTTCCTCCTAATATTAGTCTTCCCTACTAATTTTCTTGCAACCTTAAATATCGAGGGGGATTCATAAAGGTAACCAAAATGTGTTGATTACATCTACACTTAGTCTACACTTTCTTAGTGAATAGACATCACAAAAAATGTAGTGGGATGTTTTTGAATACAGATCATGTACACCTAGTGTAGGAGTTCATGAATTCAGCCCATTGTTTTTTACTTGTTATTCTAGTCAGCAATGTGTAGTGTTGACTATATATTTTTGATAAATGCAGTTTTGTGAAATGTTTAGTATGAGCAACCAGCTGCTGACACCATTAGTGGAAATTTCAGTCATCATGTTCTATCACCAAACCCTGGTGCTCATCATCAAAAATATTAAACCTCCGTTATAAGCATTGCAAAAATTTTGTAGATAAGTCTGTGAATTCTAGGTCCTGCATCCCTGCTCTGATTGTTAGAAAAGGAGTGCAGCTCAAGCAGAATGTTGTGGATTTTTGCTTATCTTCTTTACCCATTAAAAAAACTGGATCTGTCCCTTATACATTCCCGTTTACACTGTCATTTTAACTGTAGTTAGATGTCAGTTATTTCTTCTTCTCCATAATGAATGGTTATAGCTGTCTAGGTAATCTGCTTAATATTTAGTTTGTCTGTGAATCATTCTTAGTGCGCTGTGGACTAATGTCAGGTGATTAGTAATTTGCCGCAGAATTTACAGCCTAAGAGGATGCCTTTTTTAACACCTATATTAAATTATAGATAGACTCAGGCACTCATACATTAATAGAAAACATAATATTTTTCATTTCCATGCATTATATATTGCATATGTTTTCTTTCTTTTTATCAATAATTATTATTCATTTCAACATTACATACATTTTCAGTTCCTGCCTTCCTGTAAACCGCACTCCTCCTCTTGAGTATTTGTCTGTATGTATTGTTTCCCCAAATTCCATTTATTTCTATATAATTTGCTACTTCAGTTTTCTAAGGATCCCACCTCCAGCTCTTTTATATCCTGTACAATATTCAGTATTTCAGTTACAGTTGGTTTAGATTTTTATTTTGATTTCCATTTTCTAGTAGTTGTTTTTTTTTTTTTTGAAAGTTAATAGTATTAAACTAAGCAAGACCTTGCTGTGTCTAGGCAATTTAGGTTGAGTCTATTAGAAACCTCATGAGTTATTGCAAAGCTCATATGATTTATTTTTATGATATTTGGAACCTCCCATGCATATAAGCTTAGACCCAGGGCTGGCCTTAGCTGAAATGGCGCCCTAGGCGAAGTACTGCTCTGGTACCCCTTAAGCCCCACCCACACCAAACTCAAGGAACACCCCTATTTGAGCCATGCCTACAGATGGGTCACTCCCACAAAACCCACTCCAGTTCTTTTAATGTTTAAATGCATGAAAAACCAGTCATACTGTAACAGACCACTTGTAGTATAGCTGAATGCAATTGAAGGCTAAATTCTCCTTAATAAACCTGCTTGATCTGTTGCTAGTGCAGCGTTCATCTACAGTCATGAAAGACAGTATTAACTTCTTTTTGCAAGGTGCATTGATGTTTACATGTAGAAGTTCTCATTTGGTCTAGTGTAGCAGCAACTGAATAAATAGAAGACTGTCTCAGCCAAATTGATGGCCAACTATTTTCCTTCATGCCGATACAATACTCTCTCATATGATATTCACTGTGAAATAGAAACCACATGCCTTGCACTTTGAGATCCAATAAACAACCTCTTCAGGTATAATGCAAAGTGTATTTTGAGTTTCTGGTCCTGAAATGAACAAAGGCCAGCTCTTGGTTTATGGCAATTCAGGTGTGCTACCAATTAAGTGAGTCCCATGATTATAGCATGCTACTACGCTATTGGCCAAGAATTTCACCCATGTTCCCACAAAGTCAGCACCTGTTACCCCTGTCCAGCAGGGACACAGTTGGGATCCCAGGGGTATATTTTCTGTTTCCCATCCAGTCATCCAAGTTCCTCTTAAAGAGGGCTACTGAGTTTTTTTTTTTACAAGTTGAAAAAAAAGAGAAGGTATTACTGACTTTCCCAGCAGCTTGCGTAGCTACATCTAAAGCAAGGACTGCCTCAAAAATCTAACTGGATAAAAGTGCCGGTGCTACTAAAACAGAAGACCATGAGCCAAACTAGGTTTACCCAGCCTACAGTGAACCTGCAGCTAGCAGTCTAAGCCCGATCTGACACTGTCCATGACACACAGATGCATACATAGTACACATCACATTACATACCTGTATGAACACTGTCATGGAAATGTAAACCTCTCACATGCAGGTTTACTGCATAATGTCTTGGACATTAACAAAGGTTGTGTCATCTGCACAGAGCAGAAGCACGGCCAGTAAACAGCACATAAGGGTCATTTCCACACAAAATGTTTCTCTCTCCAAGAAAAAAAATCACAGCACCTCATGTTTATCAAACCACAGCCATGGATACTCAGCTCAACACATAGTATCCACAGCTGAAGATAAGAAGCAAGGTGTGAACCATCCAGAAGGTAACAAAAAAACTAAAAATAAAAGCAATTACCAAGTACCTTGTTTTATACAAAATTAGTGAGTTGTGAGTGGCAGATATCTTATCTGGTCCGAATTCTAAACTTATGTAATACGCCACCTTTTCTCCCAAAGTCAACCCTTTTTAGGAGGAATGCAGTGAAAACTTGAGTCAAAATCAGGGAGATGGTCTCAATCTTCCATATTCAAAATAAACACTACCTCTTAAAATGTGGGAAATTGGCAAAATATGGAACACTAGGAAGATCACAGGGTGGTTAAATGTGATATTTTTTCACTTTTTGAATAGTTCTTTTAGAATAGTTCTTTTGATGGGTTAATCAGATTCATTTTTATTTCCCAGTTAAAAACATTGACAATAATGAATTACACTAGGGAGGTATGACTGCAAAAGAACATTACACAAAACTATTGATCATTCATGGAAAAGCCTCATTTACAAACTGCAACTTTTAAAGCAAAAACAGTCAACATTCTGTATTTATACACGTCACTCTCCAAAGCATCACTGCACAGGCTAATCTGCTCTCTATCACACTACAACTAAATAAAGTGGTATCACAATAAATGGGGGTGCGGCAAAACAGCTTTACATTTGTACAACCCTCACTACCGATGTCCCACAGAAAGACAAGACTTGTTGCTAAGGTTTATTCCTGAAATTTGAATGTAAATTATATAATTCCACTTCTCAGACATCATCTCTACTTTTTTCTCCACTTCTCTGCATGTACTGTAGCATTTGCACCCTCCCCCCACTTCTGTAATCCAAAGCATGATTTTACAGCACATAGCACGGCTCCCTACAGCCCAAGGGACTAGATGACTGTTTATACAGGTGTGGCCCCATCTACTAACTACATACACCACATACAAAATATTGTAATCTTTCCTACAGTTCTGAGCTTTGTTAAATGACCAAATAATCTGCGAGTGCAGAAGGAGACAAATAATTCTATAACAGTGGATTTATACTGTAGAGTTACCAGATCATTGCCATTGCAATCACAAATATCATCAAGCAGAGAAACACACTTGTTGAAGCAGAACCACAGCAGCTAGAGATGAGAAATTAAGGGGCCAATTGAAATGTGCATCTGCTTGTTGGAAACCAGCCCTGTTAGGGATGCTACTATCAAAGGGACAGTTACAGCATCACTAAGAGCAAAATACATTTGCAAATATATTTCAGCTTTTTTACTTACAAGTTATACAATATTTACATGGTAAGCACGTGTGCAGTCACACCAGACAGAAATGCACCCTTCTTTGAAAGCACACAGTAGCAGCAAGTACTGTAAATTTGGGCTGACCAATTGAAATGTTTATATGTTGGTGTAGAGCTAATCCTATTAGAGTAACTAAAAGGTCAGATAGTTACTCATTTAACAACGAGAGAACTAGATGAAAATATATAGCTTATGATAGACCTGATTTCAGACTTCAGCAAAAAGGCCACTTCACAACAACCTGTGAATAACACAAAAATTAAGGACATCACACACCAAATTACAACCAACTGAAATATGATTGCCATTTCCAACAAGCCATAAAAAATAAATGCATGAATTTATGTGAACTTGCTGACTGGGAAAGTTGAACTAAGAGCACATTCAGTGGAGGCACGGGGGAAAGTTCCATCACAGTAGTGAATTTCAGACAAGCCAAAAGCTAGATAGCCTCTACCAAACAAAACCTTCCTTCACAGAAACTGCTAGGATTCATATTGCCATAGCCTACATAATACCCGCCATCTTATATGCTGCTCCAGTTTTCACAAGTTTAATAACCACTGTAACAGCTAATAACCAAATGTGTATCCAGCCTACCTAGTTGGACCCACCACTGCATAGCCATTAACTGCCTCAAACTAACCCACTTTCTTACTCACTCAACTACTGTTAGCCCATAAACTCCAGAAAGTTGTCCGAGCCTGAGCATGCTTATAAATCCTTAGCAAACCCTTAGGCTCCAAAGATAAACTACTACTGAATATAACTAAAACCTAAACCACTGCTGGCAACTCACTATACTCCAGCAGCATCTGAGGCAAATTCTAAATGTAAAGTCTTTCAAAATCAAATAAAAGCATCATTAGTTCAACAACTGGCTCTGCACATGCTCTCCAAACCAATAATATATCTCCACCTCTTACTGATCTATTATTTATCTCACCAGCATAGTCTCCTCCTTAAATAATATTGCTACAATGTCCTTTATTTTCATCTCAAATGCATTTACTATTATTGCTTAACTGAAACTCATAAACTACTCCAGATTGATTGCACTGTGTACTAGTACTTTAGGTGAAGAAAACAGCTGCTATTTCTTTGTAAACATACCTACACTACAAACTGTTCTTATACCACATTTGTACTTTATATCAGATTATTTTGATTATTATTTGTACTTTGCATCACATTTTCTTTTTGTACTTCCCCAGGAATTCACTGAAAAGGGGGTGTCAGACATTGATTGTAAACAAATGTACTAAACAACCACACCTTCTAAAACTGGCGATTTGGGGAGAAATTGTGCAGGAATAGACTTACTTAAATAGTCTCATTGATTTGATTACTATTTCAAAGGGTTTCTAATTGGGTTTGTATAAAGTCTCCTTCTGTAGGGGAGAGCGCAGTAAAACTATATAATAAATGCTTGTGAACACCAAAAGCACCAAAAATAATCACTTCAACCACCATACAAAACTAATAAAAAACATTTCTATCGTTTTCACGACTACCGTCCGTTGCTTCACTAGAAAGACCAGGACTCCAAAAACTATTACATTATTTGCATTTTCATAGTGCATACAAGTGCTATACATAATATAGACCAAATCTCTGCTTTTACTCCTAAACATTCGTGTTATACTGTCACTGGTGTTTATGGAGAGAAAATCTCTACCGACAGTAAAATGCTAGTGACTAATGCAAACAAAACCACTTTGTTTTACACTCCTATATTTGATGGGGTTTCCTCTCGTAATTTTTTATTTTAACAAATAATATTTTATTTGTACTTGGGTGATACAGTCCAGCTGGTCCTAGATTCGATGGGATTTCCTTTCGTAATTTTAATAAATACAATAATATTTTATTTGTTATTGTTAGCTCAGCTGGCACAGTCCAGCTGGACAGGCATGTTTTCAACAGAAGCCCGAGGAGAAAAGATCCATCCAGTAGAAACATTTTGATCAATTGATCACAATTGAAAACCATTTTTACAAAGATAAGTAATTTGGATCTGGAGCTCAAGAACTAGACTTATCTTAAAGCAAATTAAAAAAAAAAAGTCGCTTTTATCTCCCACGTGGTGAAAATAAACAGGCCACTGAGGCACGCACGTCCAGGAAGTGAAGAAAGCCAATAGATCCGCCCGCTTCTATCGCATTAATAAAAGAAGGAATGAGAGGCAGGTGTGATCAGAGTTTTATACCATCAATTGGAGCAGCAGCCAATGACGTCAGTGGTATGAAAGCATCACTGATTGGATGCTTTAAATAAAGCTCAAGAAGAGTAACCACTGACTGATCACAGATACAGAGGGGAGGGAATGGAAGAATACGGGGCCGTGCTATGTACTGTGAACTGAAGTCATGCGTTGGATTACGTGCGGGAGGGCAAATGCTACAGTATGGGCAGGAAAGTGTAGGAAAAAGTAAAATACATTATGAAGTGGAGAAAACAATTTCCTTAAAATTGCACCCTTTATGAGGCTGGCCTGTACGGCACCCTAGGTGGTTGCCTAGTTCGCCTATACCTAAGACCAGCCGTGCTTAGACCAGATTCATAAGGACACATGGCTGAGAAGCTAAAATGTCTCAGTAGACAAGGAACTGACGATGAGGCATTAAAGAAGCTGCAGCAGTTTGTTGGAATCCGTAGAATGCAGACAATGTTATTGCTACTAAAGGGCCAACAGTTAAAGTGTGGGCCAGGCTGCTCAGCTTCTGTTTCAGGTATAAGGTAAGGAGCAGGACACTGCAACTTTGTAGAAGAGCATGATATGATGAAGTTTTGTTCATTATGAACCTCATTCTCATCCTCTGGCGTAGTATCAAAAGAGGTTCGTTCATACCCTTTCTTTTTTTCTATTTTTCCCCTTAACTCACTGTACTCCTTTTCCTACCTCCCTATAATTTCCTGTGTTGCTTTCTTTCCCAGATACCTGCTCGCCTGGCTGTTCCTCTCATCTCTCTCTTGGCCAAGTTCCTTCTGTCTGTCCTCTCTCTGCTGTTCCTCTGCTATCACTATATGTTTGACATCATCAAGTTCTGCTTCTCCTCAGTCACTTGCCCACAGAGTCTGCCTCTGTCTTCCTTCATTTGCTTTCTTCACCAGAACCATTTGAATACCTTGATATCTTAGCCATCCTAAAACTGTTACTTGTAAAAACTGACATAATATGTACATTTTCCTGTGGGGGAGCTACACTTGGTAGGAAAAAAAGGCCATATGCTACAATTCTTACTGTGCAGTCACTACTTCAGTGTACAGTTTTTCTTGCAACTGTCTTTTATTTTTCTGTGAATTGTTAGTGTAATATATAGAGAGTTCTTGTAATATTAGTTTGCAAGGAGAGTGTGAAATCTGATAGCCCATCCATGCTTTTTAAAAATGCAAGTAAGATACACGTGACCTTTTATTGTGCTAAACCTACTGCACCATCTCTTTCAGTTTACATTCCATTCAGCTTGAGAATACTACAGAACTCTGCAAATACGTTTGTATGTTCTGTGCTTTGGCAGATGAGCAGTTTTTCCTCTCAAAATTCTGTGCCAGCGATCAATGTCAATATACACTGATTATTTCTGAACATGACAAATTAGAAACAACAGTGAATTTTAACAAAAAGACTTGCTATTTCTGTTTATTCAGTTGCAATACAGTATTTGGGATGTGGGTGCCATGGGATATAGATGACATTTGTCTTCTGCAAACATTGTCATTATATGTATTTATACAAACACTCCCCAAATATCTGTATCAGTGCAAGGTCAGGAAAATATTTATGTTGGCTATTATTTGCCACTAGTCAATGTGGGATTATTTCTCGTTACTGGGAATCACAGAGTAATACTTGTCAAATAATTAAGGTCATGTCATTGTATATTGCTTCTCCATTATTTCACAAGTGCATTAATAAGATATAGTTCATGCCAGCATTTTATGCTGTATTTTATTTGCAATCATATAAAAGAAATTGAAACATTCCTGTTACTACACAAAATTATTGCTTCTCATTACTGGCTATTGGATAATACCACTTGTCAAAAAATTCTGGGTATAAGGCTGCAACTTTGCTACCATGTGTTCACTTTTTTAACAACCTCATTTGCATGGGAAAATTAATAAGGGCTCCTGATGCTAAGATTTGCCACAGTATTGCAACAGCTACATGCTGGTAGTGAAAGATATCTAAATATGTAAAATAAAGAAATATTTTTCTTGCTTATTTTTGACTGTAACTTTTCACTATGAATTGCAGTAGAATAGCACTTGTGAACAATCAAGACCACGTAACTTTCCCATTAAACAGTGCATGCCAGGGAATATTTCCAAACATATTAAGTAAAATGAAACACCTGAAAATGAATAGCAGTAGTCATATATAGACAATAGAACCATTTATTTTCCATAATTGCAGATTTTTTATGCTTCAAATGTTTCCTACAGTGATGATTTTTACATTTTACATAATACAGTTGTATAAGAGTGCCCCCATACTAACAGATGTACTAAGAACAAGATCAATACAATTTTGGCAAAGTAGTGGTCCAAGCACCTTTTCTTTATTATAGTGTAAGTCTATTTGAAGTTACTCAGTCTGAGTAATTTCACGAGGAATTTTATATATTAACTAATGTGCTTTGCATTACAGGGTATATGGTAATGTTCACTCAGTGTTATTGCCTGCTAAATCCAATTCAGAACTGCAGAGAGCCATAGTCTATGCAGGTATGCAGAAGGTATAAAACAGAAACTCACACATGGGTACAATTATTTTGGAAATCTGACAGTCCGCCTGCTGCATGTCTAAGTAGTTCAGGAATAAACTAGACACTGGCCCATGCAGACAGTCAGTGACATGCAAACTGTGAATGGTCAGAGATCAAACTGGGGAGCTAAGCATTGTATGGAAGTATGTTTAACTGCTGACCAACTCAACTGCAGTGTTGTTCATTAGAACCTGACCACAGTGTTCATGTATGTGTTTTATTCTCACCAACTGCATACTGCTTTTTTGGATGTTTGTTTCACTGATGCATTGCATTCATTGTGAGCTGATATGTTTTTAGACCATTTCCAGTCTTGCATAGTCTATTTTAATTCTTTTTACATCATCTTGTATACTGAGCCTGTTGCGTAACATTTCCTTATGGAGCTTCAGTAGTGTCACTTACAGAGACTTTAAAAAGGACCATCTTTAATACTGAATGCTTTGTTTGACCACTTCTGTTCATCCTTTTATATAGGTGATGGCTCCATTTATTAAGATATTCTGTGGCCTAGTGTCTAAGCAGTGTTTTACCCACACTTCTACCATAGGGCCAATGCAAAACTCTGATTTGTCCAGTGTCTTATTCTTAGGTACTGTGTCAAACAACATGCTAAAGTTCGAGTAGCCCACATTCATCTTTTTAATTTAATAACCTGGTTGCCCTGGCAAAGAACAATATCAGATTTATTTGACCAGATTTTCCTGCAGCAAATCTGTGCTGCTCTGTGTCTAGTGCCCCAGTGGCTAGAAACAGTATGAATTTCATTGCTTCTGCATACTGGGGGAGCTACCCAGCAAATGTGCCAGGGTAAGAGCTGTTTGGAGAAGTTATCATGCATTCTGCATAGTTGTCCTGAGTGGAGTGGAGTGGTGATAAGCAATCTATCTGCTGCTGTAGAATGGATATAAATTTCATCATGCAGTGATATGGGGGCCTAAGATTAGAAATATAGTTTTCTTTACATCCATAACTGAATAGGCTCTTTTTACCTCAGTTTGATCCTCAGTGTTACTGACTGTGTTTGCTGCTTTCTCTCTGTAGCCAATGTAGATTATTCTGAGCCCACTTGTAGTACTACATTCTATTTTTTACATGAGGCTTTTAATAGACTTTTATTGAACCCTGGCCCTGTAAGGTGGACAGATGCAGCCTTATTTAATATTCATGAGGTATTAAAGCTGCTTACAGGTTGTGCATAATTTCAGTTCCCAGAGAAGTTTTTTTGTTGTTGTTGTTGTTGTTGTAGTACTGTACCCTAGACATTTTAGTGCATACCATTGAATTTTAATAAAGTGATCAGCTGCTTTTGAAAGGATGTTGACACTGCTAAGATTGTTATGTTAAGTTTATCCATTTTATAAAGCCCATTATGTATAGGTTATGGATGAGGGTGAAACTAGTGCCTCCAGAAAACAATCAAATAAAGATGAGTTGTAGGCAAACTGCATCAGAAACTTAAGTCTTGAAATAGTAAGAATCACATCCATTTTCATGGTAAAATGTGTACTAAACTCAGAGGCCTGGTAACAGGCAAATATACCCCTGGACAACAACGTAATTTATGAATAGAGCATGAAGAAGGCATTTAACCAGTGCTGTGACATAGAGGGACAGAGCTCCGACTATAGGCAAGACGACAGAATCACATCCATTTTCATGGTAAAATGTGTACTAAACTCAGAGGCCTGGTAACAGGCAAATATACCCCTGGACAACAACGTAATTTATGAATAGAGCATGAAGAAGGCATTTAACCAGTGCTGTGACATAGAGGGACAGAGCTCCGACTATAGGCAAGACAACCTGGATTTGATTAGTGGCTCAGACTTCTGAGGCAGTGGTGATGGGGGTGCTAGTTTGGCCACTGCTTGCAGCTGAACCCAGATGGAGGCTGAGTACTCATAGGAAGACATTGTTCTAAGTGCAAACAGGTAGGGGATGTTGACTGAGTCACTGCAGAGGTGGGGACGATACACCAGCACATCCCCACTGCACATCTGTCCATTTGATATATACAGGGGTGATCAGGGAGTGGGGAACATTAGGGTTCAAAGTAAAAATACTCTTCAACAGCAATATAATGCCAGATTGGAAGCCTTAATCTCCTTGCTAACCTTGAGCATGGTTCTGAGCAAGTCCAGAGGAGGAACAGGAGTGCCCGGTAAACCAGGTGGATTAGTAGAGGTCTTGGTGGCAATCGACAGCTGCAAGGAGGCAAAAAAAAAACAACAATGTGTCTGCAAAATGGATATGTAAGTCTGGGTCAAGAAGCAAAAAATAATCCCAAAAGCTTAACTACAGTAAATCTTAAACCACAGTAAGTTAACTTAAACTGTTTTTTGCCAGTTTATAAAGTTTATAGAGAGGACAGCTTGCAGCGCTACAGATATTGTGTTGCACTTTTTATTGTCATAATGATTGAGGATGTCATTCATGAATAATGCATATTTCTGTTAAGTAGAAATGAAAAGCATAGTGCCACCCACTCTTTATATGTTATTAAATGCTTTGCTCTGGATGTATGTTTGTGAATATTCAACAAATGCTTTTTAGGCTGGCTTCTGTGTGCATGAAACATCCACATTCAGAAAGCAGTGTACTTTACTTAACAGTGTGAAAAAAGACACAGTGGACAGCAGGTAGGCAAGAAGAAATCATGAACTGATCAAAATGGCAAACTTGAAGGCCGCATGGATATGTCCTTCAGTGCTGGTTTGCTCTGAAGAGAGCAAGACTACAAAGAGGGAGAAGACTTTCAGTGCCCTTTTCCATCTGTGTTCCCTCTGGGGGTTGGCTGTATTTTGATTGGTTGGTTGGTTGGTTTCTGCAGGGGCAAAGTCGTGCAGACTTTAAATAGCAGGACATTTGCTCAATTCAGTACTGCTCAGTGCTGAGCTTTTCAAAAAACAAGACGACTACAGAGAAGGAGGAGGAGGAGGAAAAGGCTACTGATCCCTGTTCCAGCTGGGTTCTGATGAAGTACACAATAAGAGTTCATCTGTTTCCTTGGAATGGGTCTGTAGTGTTTCAGCATTTGGTGAAAGAAGAGGTTTCCACACGACAGTTATCTATACTTGGGTTCCAGTGAGGGACTGGAGTGCCAGTTTTTGATTGTCCAGCTGCTGCAGGGGCATTGGCTGCTTTTTGATTGGCCAGCCTCCATGGGAATGGAGCTGTACATACTTTGAGCACTAAGAGGTTTGGTCAGTACGGTGCTCATCAGTGCTGCACTGCTCTAAAGACAAGAAGACTACAATAAAGAGAAAAAAAAACTACACAACCCTTTTCTATCAGGATTCCTACTGAGTCATGATGCTTCAGTTTTATTTATACAAATATATATAATATATATATTCATTCAATCATGTGCTTTTGTTTACCGGGAAAGTCCGTCTGGGAAATTAAATGTCCATTTTCAGTGGAGGAAAAGCTCCAAAATAAGGACAGAAATATATTTTTGATAATTCAAAAGAAAAATTATTTACAAAGCATATCAGATTAAGGAAATACATGTTTTCAAGATATTGTTAGTAAAATCAAAACTACCATATTATAGTATACATAGTAAACAAAGTTAGGTTTGCATACTTTCTTCAGACTGTCGGTGTGGTACAGTTGTGTAGTTTATTAGTTTCCAGATGATATTTTAAAGTAGATTTGAGTTGTTGCAGGCTATTTAAAAGCCTGATGTGGTTTGTTCCATGCCTTAAAAATAGTGACTGAGAATAGTGAGTCACCATAATCATTATCTGATTTGTCTACAACAGTTAAAGTTCTGATAATTTTAGGGTTCTATTTGGTACATGTCATTGGATGAGATTTGCAGCAAGGGTGTTTTAAGTAGATGGTGAAGTATTTTGTGTGCTGTGAGTAGCTGGGAGATGGTAATGAGATGAGGAAGTTCAGGGCAGTTCAGGGTATTGAGTGTCATGCAGAAGTGGGAGCAGTTTAAGGGGCTGCAAGTAAATTTGCTAATTTTCTTGTAGATGTTTTCTAATTTTTTTGCTTGGTGGTAAAGTTGACATTTGTGAATATTGTTGAGGCTCATAGGATCAGCACAGTGCTTCACTGCTCTAAGGGCAGAGAGGATGAAAGAACAATATCTGCTCACATCTTCTGGATATGGCAGGATTACATATATACTTGAGGGACACCAGGAAGGTGCAATTTCCCCACTGGAGACTGGAGAAGCAACACACCATGCTTTGGGTTTGGGTTGTAACAGTAAGAAGAAATGCCCATTGCAGAAGTGAGGGAGCACCCATTGCAATTATCCCATTGAATGTCCCAATCCCTCATGATTAGCCAAGTGTGCAGTGGGACAATAGAGCTAAGCAGAAATACATGAACCAACCTTGATGGCTACCTTAGGGATGGTTCCTTCTAGCTGACCCTCATCTCAGTGACTGGGAATGAATGGGACAATTTTCGTGGGAGGGGCCGATGATCAACTGGCACTGGGTACAAAGTGTGCAAAAAAAAAAAAGTACCATTGTTGCCAGCTATATTGGACATCATTACTTGCAGACTGTTGCATAACCAGGTAGCACTAACTAGAGAACCTGTGGAAGGTCATTGACAAACTAAAATGTATGGGTGTAAACAGTGACAATACCACTTAAGACCTGAGACAAGAGTGCATCTATGCCTACCTCAGAGACATCTGTGTGTATTAAGAGTTGCTTGAAAAAGTCTGGAGCCACTACTAGGGGCTCTGGGCACTATAATCAGTGGCCATTTTGTCTCCCAAAACACAACTGATCCTCACATGTTGCTACTGAGAGCATCTTTCTCTAATTTGCCTGCCTACCTGCTCTGTATAACTCCAGAACTCTACAGTTGCCTTCTCTGAAACAACTTTTTTGCTTTGTACTACTTGTAAAATCAATACAAGAGCAAATTCAATACCACTATCAATAGTTTTCATGGCTCAGCAGTCATTTGCCACAATATTAGCATACATTTTAAGTAACTTTTCATTGGCAAGAATTACCTTGCAATGACTGGCATAACTGTCTTTGAATGAATGTTTTTGAACCAAAATTAGGTATCCTGAAAAATGTTTCATTCTTCTTGAATGGCATTGCGACCTTGTTCAGCACTGCATGTTTACTAAAATATACTATATTAACATCATTGCTAGTACATTCTTATTATTTTTATTTGCCAAAAACACACAATCCTCCTGGATTTACCTCTAATGGAGTATTCTCCGACACTCAAAGCATCTTTGCGGCTTTGGTGGGCTTGGAACAGTAACCTGGTTAGATCATTCAGGGATGTCGTCCATTGCTGATGCCACAACAGAAAATTACCCATCACACATCAGTGTAGAATTACTGATATCATCCATCTCTCTGTGGTTTAAGTTCTGCTCTGTCATTACTCTGGGAAAGTGAAACTGCTTGGTGTCTGTCTTCTAGAATGTACCATATGCAATGGTCCACTCTGACATCATTCTAGAAGTATTACACCAGATTGTCATCCAGTGGAAACAGTCTTTCCATTCAAATATTTGCCAGTATTATACCACATGATTAGTGCTTTTAACTGGCCTATGGTGAAAACTTAATACTCTCGCATTTGGTGCTATCAGTTCTTGTCTGGAAAACAGACACAGCCAGATCCTATTGAAATGGGGCCCTAGGTAGGGTAATGGATAACAGCCTCCACCATAGCAGCCCCCCCGACAGCACCCCCCCCAGCCATTCCAGTATCCCATTATTTGGCTATTTCTCCCCACTTACTAAACACTGTTCATACCTGTGAGTGACCATACTATTTTCTTCTTTACTTCTACAATTATTAGATATATTTAAAACTTTTAAATCAAATTTTATAGCACAAGCATCAATAGCCATTTGCTAAACAAAACAATAGAGTCTCACAATGAAAACAGACTTAGCATGAACAGTAAGCTTCTCTGCCCTTGAAACTCACATTCAAAGAAAATGCATCTGTCCAGTGATGGATTAAGTTTATCTTTGGACGGTTTTCAAACCATAGGTCCTTTGCCCACATTTTTGGATCATTCATACATGCATGTGTTCTTTGATACACAATCCTGATTGTATTAAATTACATTCCATGTATAATACAGCACCATTTGTTAGAGTGTATTTTAAATTTGTAATTGTGAACATTTTTCCAATAAACAATGAAACAAAATGTATGGGCAGATAACAAATGTATCCATTATAGAACATTTCAACCACAAAACCCCACTCGTACTTCTGTCACTACAGTCTACCAATATCAGTCAATATACACAATCTCTGCAGAAGTAAAAGTAGCTTTGCCACCTATCTCTTTTTTTCTGGACTATCCGGAAATCAAACTGATTGTCCAGTAGTCTGGAAAACACTGTACAAACTCTGGTCTATCGAAGTTTGTTAAATCTGTGGATTTACTACATTTTTTTTTTTACAAAAAGCATAGTAAATCCACTGAAAAAATCATGAATGGAAGAAGAGGGTGTTCTCCTCAAATGATGTGATGGTGATGTCGCAAAATGGGTGGAAACTGGGCGGGATATGGGTGGGGTTATATGAGGTGGAAGGGGGCATGGCCTGAGTCCAGTTTTTGCCGCAAGGAAAGGTGGCAACACTAAGTAAAAGTTATCTGAATAATTCCACATTAAAGGGATCTATAACTAATGAAGAGGTTGCTGCTAACAAACAACTTTACATTTCAGTGTTTCATGTAAAAAGTCAGTACCTGCTGGCCTTAAAGAATAAATTGCCCATGTTACATTTAAAAAAAATGGTAAACTGGTAATATTGCAATAGGGAATGGCTGTCAAACCAACAATAGTTTCATAGCTACTAGGCATCTCATACAAAGAAGAGCACCCCCCCCCTAAATGGCACTACAATATCAGCACCTCCATCTACAAGAACCCCACAGTCTTCTGCACCAAAGGCAAGTATGCTACCTCTTGTGCTACTAACACTGCTTTCAAATTTTATAATACAAATGAGCAACAGTAAACTTTTCTTCCCTTGAAAATGCACTGAAACTCAACATTCTTTGAACATGCACTAGAATTCAATATTCTCTGAAAATGCAGTGAAACTGAACGGTCAGTAAAAATGCACCTGCTGATGACAGTTTATTAGTTGGTGTACAGAATTCAGGCTCTAGTCTCCTATGATCAAGGTATAGGGTTTGCACCTGAATAAGTTAACCAACCTGCCATCTCTAACTGGGGCATCACACACACTGTTTTCCATGTTCGCTTGTCTATTTCATCAAACCCATTTCTTATGTTCCTTCGTCTCTTTCAAATGGTAGCAAGCAATTCACCATGCTTAAAAATTCTGCGCTCACTGAGTTCCAATGTTTAAATGTGCATGTGTCTTTAGTACAACACACAAACACAGGCACTATTAAAGATGCATACAGAGTGCTTCACCAACACTACACTTATATTAAAAAAACACTGGTGGACCAGAGAAACGGACCAAAGAAATAACGTAAAATGATTTATTCAACGTTTTCGTCCAGTAGACTTCATCAGAATAAAAATGTCTTTGCTGCACTCTGCGCCACTATAAAAAAGGATTCAGGTTTGGAATAACGGAATCGGAGTGCACAGTGCAGGTAAAAATGAGCGCACTGGAAATAGATAACATGCAAGCTGATGTTTATTGGTATATTTGGATGAACTTTACATGCTATTTTGGGATGTAGTTACGTAGCCATTGCCTGACAGAAACAGCGGCGCAGAGTGCAGCAAAGACATTTTTATTCTGATGAAGCCTACTGGACGAACACGTTGAATAAATCATTTTACGTTATTTCTTTGGTATGTTTCTCTGGTGCACCAGTGTTGTTTTGGTTGTTTGGTTTGGTTGGTTTTTGGGTTTTTATTCAGTTGTTGTTACTACACTTATATTATTATTATTATTGCTACTGCTATTATTACTGTAGAGCAGATCTTCTTGGGCCTCTGCTGAAAAAGGGTAATTTGCTCAGTTGGACTTTCCTGGTAAATTAATTAATTGATTAATTAATTAAATGAATTAAATAAATTACAGTAACATAAATATTACTAAGGATAACATCTATTGTGCCAGGTTCTTAGGCTTGGATGCCTA